>NC_079913.1:9502878-9669466 GCF_024868665.1 Triplophysa rosa
TTTTCTTGTTAACTGCACATAAAAAATTGTGCTTGTGTGTACATTCTCCTGAAGAAGAGAAATTGTTCATAATCAAATTTACAGTCATAGTGTGTTATGATATGTGATGAGATGTGTGTGTTTGTCTATCTTAACCTAACCCATACAGCTGCAGTAGTGCAAAGATATATAGAGAGAGAAGCTTCAATTTTGTAGAAGGGTTAAAAGACAAAAGCCTGCTTAGTTTTATGGCAACATCAGCTCGGCAAGGACATGTAAAGTATTGTTGCTATTCTCAAACGATATCGTACAGTAAAAATAATGAGGGTAATACAAAGAGACGGAAAGAGAGTAAGTTTTCTAATTAGGTAAAAAACTGAATGTAACTGGATGACTGGAGTAGAATAGAATAACTGAAAGGAGATGAAAGTAAGAAGAAAAGAAATGAAGAGAGTAACAGGAGATAAAGTAAAGAAACGTGGATGAAGAGAGTAACCGAGAGAAAAGTACAGAAGAGGAGAGATAACGAAAATAACAGGAAGGTGAGGAAAGCAAGAAAGAAGAGGGATAAAGAGAGTAAAAGGAAAAACAAGTAAGAAGAGAAGGGATTAAGAAATGAACAGAGAGGAGAGTACAGAAGAGGAGAAATGACGAGAGTAACAGAGAAAAGAGGGCAAAAACAGAGGGATGAAGAGAGTAACAGGGAGGAGAGGAGAGTAAAGAAGATGGGGATGAAGAGAGTAAAAGAGAAAGAATGAAGAATAACAGGATGGAGAGGAGAGTTGGGAAAAAAGGGATGAAGAAAGTAACAGGGAGGAAAGAAGAGTAAAGAAAGGAAAGAATAGGAGAGGGAGGAGAGGTGAATGAGTCTGTGACGCTCCTCTTTCATCAAAGCACTCAGCCCCGTTTCCACAGAGATCAGTCTTCATTTGTCCTTTCTCTGCCCCTTTATCTTTCGCTCTTTTACCTCTCTCTCTTTGTCTTTTTCTGTCATTGACCCTTACATTGAAAATGGCAGGGACCCAAAAAAAGAGCAGTGAATTCATCCATTTCTCCCTCTCTGTCTTTCACTTTGACACACACTCAGCAGCATCTAACACAAGTGACACACACAGACACACAGCAGGCCTAAATTGGGTGACTTTGTATGTTGAAAGCTCCGCAGTCCGACTGCGCATCAGGGGAGAGTGATGGTACATTTTACTCACTAAGATCATGCGCCCCTTCATTTGGAAAGACAACAGCAGTCAGACATGAATGTGTGTGTGTGTATGACTGTGTCGCAAAGATCGTAATTGAATTTGAACAGTGAGTACAGGGGGGATTTTGTTGTCACTGGCTTTGACTGATTTTATTGTTTGTGGAAATAAAAACGTGCTCTGCTTGTTTATTACTGCAGGCGCTGTGGTTTTCCGCATGGAGATTTGGTATTGCTGTTTTGCATTTGATTTTAAAATATTCTTTCTCCCTCTCATATATCTGAAAATAACTGGCTTGCATTTGTACAAAGCACCCGCAATCCTTTGCAACTTTTTATGATATCTCGCACTCAAAACTATCATTCCCGCTTAACTGCTATAACTACAATACAAATTTGTTTATTTGATGATAAAATATTATTACTTTATCAATTACTGTATGTAAAATATGGCATAGCAGTGAGGTCAAGTATTCCAAAATTCTGTCATCGTCTATCCGCCCATGTTGTTCCAACTGTTTACTAGTGCAACGTAAAAAAGTCAAAGCTTTTTCTTGCAACAAAAATACATAATAATCTATTAAGCTGCAATTTCACTCCTTTTTAGGTCAGTATTTGAGCACACAAAGCACACAAAAACTGTCACATTGTACATTAATACAGAAGAAGTAGTACATATGAAAAGATTTTTCTTTGTTTTATGTTTAGTTTATGCACCAAGACACCTTTTAACCCAGGACTGCCACAAACAAACAATAAATAAACAAAAAAAATGTTCAGAGCTCCCTGTTTTCAACTTGTGCATCAAATCATTTCAACCACATACTTCCAGCCAGACGATGGCTGAGATAGAGATACGATCTGTATAAAGAGAGAAAAATAAAAGTTACAGGTACATATCTGCTTCCATTTTTGCTGCCTCACTGTTTATAACCAAAGCGTAGAAGTGTTAATAAAAGTGAGACTTATTTTATGAGCGACATAAAATGTATATATTATCTAGACTATATTTAGTGAGCTACATTTACGTTTACATTTCTTCATTTGGCAGACGCTTTTATCCAAAGCGACTTAGGAAAGCATTTTGTCAACACATTAAACAGTACCGTTAGTTTATAAGGCCATGCTACAAGGAGGATTATAGCTGGAGTAAGCAAGGGAGAGAAAGATATTTTTATTTTTGTTTATACACAAGACAAAGACAGTTATTGGTTAGTCAAATAAATGTGGAACAGGTATGTTTTGAGCTGTTTTTTGAAAGTTGTGAAGGATGCTGCAGTTAGGGAGGAGGCTGGCAGTTCATTCCACCACAGGGGAACCGAATGAGTAAAGGTTTTTGCAAGCGATTTGGTGCAACGCTGTGATGAAACAAACAAGCATTACTCATTTTCAGACCGAAGATGACGGGAGGGGATGTAGACCTGGAGCAGTGAGTTAAGTGGAATAAAAAATGGAATGAGAACCCATGTGCCTTAATAATTGGACCCAGGGAGGTGGTCTATATAGAAAAGAGGAGAGGAGCAAGAACTGATCCCTGAGGAACTCTAGCTGTCAGCTGGTGAGATCTGGATGTCTCGCCTCTCCAGGATACCTTAAAGGATCTGCCTGTGAGATAAGAGTCAAACCAGTTGAGTGCAGTTCCGGAAATGCCCAGTTTGGAGAGAGTTGACAGCAGGATCTGGTGGTTCAGTGTCAAATGAAGCAGAGAGATCAAGCAGAATAAGGACAGATGACAAGGATTTAGCCCTTGCCTGCCGTAGGTTTTCGACGACAAGACAGGAGAGCGGTCTCCGTAGAATGTCCTTTCTTAAAGCCGGATTGTTGATTGTCCAAAAGGTCATGTGCGAGATAGGCAGATCTTGGTCAGTAGATCTGCCTGAGATTGTGAGATTGGTCTGTAGTTGCTGACCCCTGAGGGGTCGAGTGTTGGTTTCTTGAGTAAAGGTGTTACCAGGGCTCGTTTAAATGAGGTGGGGACAGTACCAGGGGTGATGGAGGTGTTTATTATGTATGCGAGTTGAGGCAGTAGAGACGAAAAGAGATAGCCTGTAGGAGGTGGGAAGGGATCGGGTCGAGGGGACAGGTAGTAGGCCAGGTGGAAAGGAGAATTTTGGAGACATCAGTCTCCGAAAGGGGAGAGAAAGAAGGGAGTTGAGGATAGCAAGGGGTAAGAGAGAGATCAGGGATGCGTTGAGCAGATAATTGCCTGCTGATGGTCTCCACTTTATCAGTGAAGAAGCTGGCAAAGTCATCAGCAGTCAGCGAGGTATTGGCGGGAGGTGGAGGGGGACAGAGAAAAGAAGGTTGAGAAAGTTGACGCGGGTTAAATGCAGTTTGGATTTTGTTTTGAAAGTACTTGGTTTTGGCTGCAGATATATCAGTAGCAAAGGAGTTAAGTAGATGTTGATACTTGGAGAGATCAGCAGGGTCTCTAGACTTGCGCCACTTTCTGTCCGCAGCCCTTAGCTTGGTCCAATGGTCGCAAAGAGTCTCAGAAAGTCAGGGGCAAGAGGGTGTAGCACGTGCAGGCCTAGAGGTTAAAGGACAGACACTGTCAAGACAGGATGTTAAGGTTGTACAGAGACTATCAGTAGCTTCCTCAACGTTGAGAGAAGACACAATGGATGAAAAGCAGGTGGGAGAGAGGGAATGAAGATTATGACGGAAAGAAACAGGGTTAGGGGTGGGAGATGAGATTACAGGGAGTGTTACAGTGAACTTTATAAAGAAATGGTCAGAGACATGCAGGGGAGTAACTAGAATATTATTAACCCTGCAGTTACGAGTCAGAACAAGATCTTGCTGTTGTCCTCCTATGTGGGTGGGAGGGTTGTTGGCCCCGTGAAGGTCAAACGAGGAGAGGAGAGCCAAGAAGTCGGCTGCTTGTGATTTGTCTACGTAGATGTTGAAGTCGCCTAGCATTACCAGTGGAGTGCCGTCTTCAGGGATAGAGGACAGCAGTGTATCAAGCTCTTCTAAGAAGTTGAAGGACGAGGAGTGTGGGTGAAGTTGAAGTGAGTGGAGAGAGCTGATGGAGTAGCAGTGTTCTTTTTACAGATCCATGTTTCAGTCAGTGCCAGAACATTGAGATTAGATTGACTGGCGAAGGCCGGGATGAAGTCTGCCTTGTTGACAGATGACTGGCAGTTCCAGAGCCCTACAGCCAGACAAGCAGACTGTGGAGGGCTAGTGCAGAGTGACCGAAGATGGTGCTGAGGTCTCCGCTGTGTACGTTTGTAAGTGTGTCTACGGTGGGCAGTCTGAATGTACTGGAAACACATGTTAGTAGCAAAAAAAAATAGACTGTAGGAAAGTAAGGGAAAGAAAAATTAAATAAAAGCTTAGCGTGGCGTGCCCTGCTCTGCTCTGCTCGGTGGAGTCGCAGGTCTTTACCTCATCAGTCTTCACACGAGGGCTGCCGCTTCAGAAATCAGTGCTAATATAAATACAGGCTCCCTGATTCCTTAATGGGTCAGTGATAGCTTCACAGCTGAGCCCACCTACTCAATTAACAGCTCAAGGCTTCAAAGTGACTAAAAGTGCTAGGTGAAAAGTAACTCAAGCTAGATGACTAGGTGCTAACAACAGCTACTTAACAAACAACAGTTTACCTTAAAAGCAGTGCAGGAAGTTCAATAGTCCTTTGCTAACAAACAGCTACTAGTCCAGTTCAAGCAAACACAGCAAGCTCACTACAGCTACAGCTAGCTAGGCAGACAAAATGCAGTCCCATACATTTTATCCGTGTTTAGATTTGTTAATGATTTGAATTATCATTTGATTTATATGCCTGAACTAATTATTAAACACAGATTTTTAAACACAGTTTATTTAAATGTCACTAATTACATTTTCATTTTAATATTACAGTTAAGCAAATGACAGATGTCTATATGGTATTGCTAAGCTCTCAGTAACACACACAAAAACCCTTTTTGTTGTTTTTTAGTCTGTCAGAACATATAAACCAGGCGTTACAGTGTTTAAACATGTTCAGTCTATCGGAGATGAAACTAAAACACACACCTGTTTTTGCTGATGAGAGGACTATTATACACAATAGACAGGGAGAGGTCACAGACACACAAACACACCTGGGTGTTTGTCATCCCTCACTTAATCCCCATATCTGAAGGACATTACAGATAAAACCGCATCTCTGTTTTCCCGATTGCCGTGTGTGCGTGTTCGACCTCCATCTGCCTATTGTGTTTCGATCCCCGGCCATCACACGTGCCCCTGTTGACGCCAGCTTCGCACTGCTGACGTGTCCACCTTCATCAAACCATCTGGAAATTACACAGTTTCATTTGCCACGTCACTCAAAAACTGCCCTTTCAGTCCCATATAGGAGGCTGATATGTGGCTTTTCACTCACCGTAGGGTTTCATAAAGACCAGCCGAGTTCCTTGTTGGCATGCTGAGAGCGTATGGAAGGCATGTGTGGCAGAGAGCGCTTAATGCCCTTTGAGTGGCATCTATTTCAGCCATGCTGAGAGATTTAAAACACACATGGTCACATGGTCCTTCCTTACACACTAGGTCATGCACACACACAAACACTAATATATTACACACATATACTGCATACACAAATTATTTTCAACTGGAAAGAGAACATGCTGTAGTGGCCCCCCAATGAGAGTTTTATACTTAACCAGACAGGAAGTTCAGCGCATCTGTTTGGCCATGTCCATCTGACTGTCCTAATTCAATATTCCACAGTGAAACCCAGCAGAGCTAAAGGTTAAAACCTTATTGCCATTTTCATAGGAGGACAGTGACCTAATACAGGCCAGAGGCACACTCGCTGCTCGGATATCTGCTTCATGTAAAGCCTGGTTTGCTTCAAAAAGTCAGAAAAGACCGCTTTGGGCACTAAAAAGCATGAGGGTGGTTTTATTTTTCTTAGAACAACCTTGCAGAGATAAAAGCTTCTTTACACTGCTGGATGTGTAAGCGCTGGCAGCCAACATAATTTTGTCCAGTGCTATATACTGTAGTAGCTAAAAGGACCTAACAGCTCCAACATGAATCTTTCTGACATTTTTATATTTTGGTTTTCATATTTGGTTTGCTAACTGATTGATTAGCTTATCTAGATGAGTGCTAGTAGCAACATCAAGATCATAGGTTCAAATCCCACATATACTGTACATAAATATAACAAGCGTTGCTGTTGCTTATACCTGGAACAAATTCCCATTTAATAAACTTATGAGCACATAGCTCATCCCTCACTATTTGATCTACATACACGTGAATGATATCTCGAGGATATAGAGACCTGCGGGTATTAAGCAAGCAAACCGTAACCACTTCAGCAACAGCATAGCAATGCACTTGAAATGATTCAGAACACATTAGCCATGCTCTCGCAACCACTCAACACTGAAGCATTGTGACAAACACCATTCACATTTCCTTCAGAAAACGTTAAAATCTAAAAAAAAAAAAAAAAAAGAGTAATTATGTCAGACTGAAAATCTGTGACAATTTTCTTGATGCGACAGACTTTTATTGATTTATTCTCTGCGTACACACATCCCCGTTTTGTGTGGCTCGTGTGAGGAGCTATTTTGAGAGATCAATGACGATTTGTTGAAAATAATTTCCTATGGGATTTTCCAAAGCTCTATCTGTACATTCCTTCACATTTCGATTCCCTGAGCACCGACCCATCACACAGTTCAGCTATTACGATTTTCACATCCCATAGATACTGTAGCAGAGCCGTAAACTGCAGCAAATCCTTTACAAGAACTTGGCATTAACAATACCTTCTGCAGTAATTCTGCATTACGCATGCATGTTTTGACCTCAAAGGAGTGTTATGCAGTCTCTATTCTTTGTGATGCATTGCATGGAGGTTCTGAATGCAAAGCGTGTGTTGGTCACAGATAGCGGTGGGGAAAGGAGACGCATGATGGAGCTCGGCCACACTGCGTTTGGTAAGGGAGATCTCACGGAATACCGAATGGTGCTCGAGCATTATAAGTGGCCTTGGCTCTGCAATATTTCACTCAGGCAGAATAACTGTCTTAATTCGTAATACCCTGCAATCCACTGAGCCCATTTGCGGTGTTTAAACATTCATTCTGAAGCATTTTGAGCTTTGGGAGGGAGAGAGGTGAGCAGAAAATGGCTAAAGACAAAACCCTTTTAGGCACCTCATTACATTGAACATTAAACCCAATCAGAGTGCTACGGTGGGGCGTAGATCTTATATAAAATAAATAGGTAGATATTTTAACGTATATTTCCTGGGAATTATTGCACTGCTAATCCAATGCCATACCAATTGAGCAACATTAATACCTATTAGGGGTGTAACAATACACTCAGCTCACGATTCGGTACATATCTCCATGCTGGGTTCACGATATGATACGCATCACGATATTTTTAACAAAATTAAAAAATAAAACTGAAATTCAAATAACATTTATTTTCTAAATACTAACAATTTCTGTAACTTTTTTGTTGCACATATAAATAATAAAGAATTTTAACATTTTAAGGCTTAAGTGAACCTTCTGTTGTACTTCAGGTTTGTCACAAATATTTTTGCAATTTAACATGAAATTAAGATCAGTGTCAATTTTGACAGCAAATTTTGATATAGCTTTAGCCATAGTCTTTTGACTAATGCAATTTAGTTTTAGTCATATTTTAGTCATCCCCATCATTTTAGTTTTAGTCGACGAAATGTACATTATATTTAGCGTACTAAAATCTAACTGTTTTAACTAATTTAATTGCTGTAATTAAATGTTCCATACTGTTTTGACATAATTTACTTGACCTTCGAATTTAATTAAATCAGGTCATTACAGAAAAGTTCAGTAACTACTGGATGTGCAGTGTTGCAACAAAGAAAATATTAGACCATGAACGACATGTACCAGTTCATTCAGTCTCATTTTGACTCAATTGACTCAATTCAGTCAAAAAAAATTATTAGTAGTTCAGTGGTTAGAGCATGGCGCTAGCAACGCCAAGGTCATGGGTTCGATCCCAGGGATTGCACGTACTCTGATACAAATGTATAGTATAATGCAATTTAAGTCGCTTTGGATAAAGCGTCTGCCAAATGCATAAATGTAAATGTGAATGTAATGGCCTCATGACAGCCAATGTCAAAACCAACCACATGACAGTTTTATATAATGTTAACCCATAAAGCTACGTAGTTTCTTAAGTTTGATTATTATTCTGTTATGTCATGTTTATGACAGGTTATGTTGTCTTGGTAATGTCAAGTTGTCCTGACAAGGACACTGACAGATTATGATGTATTGCTTTATGTCAAGTTGTCATAACAAGACATCTCAAACAATGTCATCTTTGCATAAAAAAATACATAAATGAGCGAATGACACTTAATGACAGTTGTCATAAACATGCATAAAATCTCCTTCATATTCATGACATTTGTCATGTCATGATTATGAAGGTGTCATGTCAGTCTTATGAACACCCCGTCAAATAAAGTGTTACCGAAATATCTTTCAAAAAGACCAATTAAACTGTATTACATTTCTTCAATCATGCAAAACACATACTTGGTTCGATCTTTAGCATGTCGCAATCTTTTAATGTACAGTCCGACTCACTTCATCACTTCTCTAATCGGTACAGCGCTGGTTTCTTTGGTTTACTTTGTTGCATTTCACATTAGTGGACGTTAGCGGATAAATTAACATTGGCATATAAAAACTTTGTGCTTGCCTTTGTAATGAGTTTCGGAGTGAATCACCAGCAGTCACGCTTCAAGTTTGATGTGTTTTACCAGCGATTGTGAAGGAAAATAAGACGCCTTGTAAACCACGTGGAAACACAGATTGTGTCTTGTGCTTCCCCTTCTCCCAGAGACTTCTCTCTACCGCATATGTGAGATAAGCACACGTGACACGCTGGCGCAGAGTATGTAGCGTCTTGACCGCTCAATGAATAGAATTAAACATCATATCATAAAATATCCCCTTCTCTCTACGATGCGCATCGTAACATTTTTGCATTGCGAAATATCGTAATACGAAGTATCGTTACATCCCTAATACCTATATTTGAACAGCATGGCATAACAAACATAAAAGGAACTAGAGGAATAGATTAAAATGAAGCCAGAACAAACACACCATAAATTAGGTGGCTGGCTACTCTGATGTTGCTTGGTTAATGCGTAAAGGTGGTTAATGCGGTTAATGCGTATCAACTTTAAAAAATGAGAGGTAAAAAAAACTTTGCACAAGTGTCTTTTCCTAACATCGCCGCTGTCCTTCTGAAACCTCGTATCTCCATATTTTGTTTGTCACTGGGTTTTGCAAATATCTAACCAATAAAACGTATTAAAAGGTTTTTGTCAACTTTGACAACACAGTATGCAATCATTTAAAAGTCAATTTCCTGAAAAACAGCAATTTTCGACATACAAGGTTTCAGAAAGACAGCGACGATATACTGTACATGTATATAAAAGTTATCCATCCAGCCATCCAATAAACTATAAAAATTAGAATTCGAGTTCAACTATTTTTCAAGAGGTTGTCATAAGTCCAGCCCAAAATAACCCAAGATTTTCTTTGTAATCTTCTTCTGAGGTCTTATCATACTCAACAGTGGTCATGTAGCGTGAGGTCAGGGTTTAGGGCTTTCGAGGATGTCACAAGTGCTCATGTAACACTGCATTTAGGATAGAGTGTGTCTCTCCTCCAAAAACGAATAGAAGAAAAGTGAGAGAGAGAATTAACAGACTCACACTGCAACATCTGTTTTGTCCTACATGACAGATGAGTGCATTACATCATTCCTTTTTATAAAATGCTATTTGTGGCCTTTTGGTAAGTTTATTGATAGGAGCAATGGGACAGGAAATAAAATGAGCAAATTGGGACTATAAGTGATGCAAGTCAGACTCAAGGTTGCGTTACTAGGGACTGCCATCATATGCCAAATGAATAAATGTAAATATTGTATATTTGTAATTATTTAAAAATTAATTAAAAGTCTTTTTTTTGTGAAATAAACCAACATTGTGAATATGAATATTCTTTCTTTTTTTAACAGTTTTAAAACAGTATAAAACTGTTTATAGGCTTTTTAGCATCTCTGATTTACATTTATATTTAGGCATTTAGCAGACGCTTTTATCCAAAGCAACTTACAGGAAACAATAAAGCATTTTGTCATAAAGAGGCAATAATACTCTAAAAGATGCTGGGTTATTTTCAACCCAGCGTTGGGTCAAAAAGGGACAAACCTAGCTGTTGGTTAAAATTAACCTGGCAAATGGTTTATATTGGACACAACAATTGGTTAAAACAACCCACATCTTTGGGTGGAAACAACCCAGCATAGGTTAATTTACAACCCAATGGCCGGGTTAGTCCTTTTTTGACCCAACGCTGGGTTAAAGATAACCAAGCATTTTTTAGGGTTAAACCTATTTCTGTGGAAAATACACAAGTATCCAAACATACATGAAATATATTATGCAAATTTATTAGACTAATTATTATAGATAACTATTATTAGATCATAATTATTAATTAGGGCTGGGCGGAATGACGGAATATTCCGTTACCGCGGAATGAATTGTCAACCGTAAGGGATTTTTCTATTCCGTGTATTCCGCGGAATGTAAATAAGTAGGCGTGGTTAACTCGGCGCTCTGCAAATCGGGCGTCATGATGAAAAAAACATGTGAATTAATTCACCGATAACAAATGAACAAATCAAACATTCTTTTGACCTTCTTTCAGTCTGTAGTTTCGTGATCTGGTCCAGTCCGGCGCTTCTCTCACCCGCAGTGCTCGTGCAGTGATGCAGTGATCTGCGCGTGCATAGAATAAAGCTCATTCTCAGGTATTTCAGAAGACAGGTCGCTTTGTAAAGCTGTTAATAGTTTTAATAAAGTTTAACTTTAGGCGAAACTTGCGTTGTTACGCGCAATGATGCTCGCCACGTGAGCGCTGCCACTGGGAGACGCGTGTGGAGCTATGGTGTGGAGTCACCAGACAGACACTCGCAGTGCGAAGACAAGCGCGAGAATAAACAAACCTAAAGACAGAGAGTCGCAACACACTAAAAGTGCGCATCTGATAAAAAATGAAACGCGATAAAGACCTACAGTACAAACCCCATCAACACCAGTTTATAACACCAGTCGTATACAGTGCTCTCATTGCTTGTGCATATATTCAAACTTCATTGTCATTCTTGTTGGCTATCTTCCTACTGTATACATATGATATAGCTAGAAGATAAATATAAATTAATAATAAATCTCATTATCAGAACTTAATTTGATATCTTTATTACATTTTCATAACTTTCCTACATTTTAACTATATGGTGAGCCTTTAAATGAACTGTAATATATAAATAAAGGAAATCAATCTAATACCTAATTTTTCTAAGATATAGAATTAAAATAGTAGATTGTTACCATGAAATATATCGTTACCGTGAAATAAAACTATTCATTCCGTGAAATAGATTTTTGGTCATTCCACCCACCCCTATTATTAATTATGGAAAACAGAAATAAACTCCACAGAAATAGACCCTATCGCCAATCTGAGCTCCACCAAGTGTTGAAGCAAGTGACTGAACCCCCAGGTCCCATTTGTCTTAGATTTGATTTCTCTTGATATCAGTTGATGTTCTCAACTGTATGTGATGCTGTAGCAAGTCACGCTCACGCCTTTAACAAGATGAGCGTCATTGAATCGCAGCAATGTGTCTCCAACAGCTGCTCTCTCTCTTTCACGTAAGTCTTTGTTTCTGACAAACTTCGGATGTGAGAGTCTAAACTTTAGATGAGAGAGTTAAAAATAGGCCTGCTAATGAAGTCATCTATGCATAGCTTGAATGAAATCACGCAGTGTAATTCAGTGGTGGCGGGGCCCGCGTGCTTTAGTAAGTAGTTACGAACTTTCCTCATTTTCATTTAACACTGTGAACAATTAAATATATACTTTTTGACAAGCACAATTTCTGTTGGTTCAAATGAATTCAGAAGATTACAGTGTCTCTATTTAAGAAACTTATTGTCAGTATCGGTAATACAGTTATTTTGGGGGGAAATGTGAATTATTGCATTACAGGCTGATTTAAGGAGTGCCTAAATGTTTTGCTTGCGCTCCTAACATTTTCAGTCGGGGGCTACAGTACTCCTAGTAAAAAAAGTTAGTCTGGAGCCCTGACTTTCAATTTTAATATCCCTGTTGTAAATCCTATATTGTAAAACAACACAGACTGTGAAGAGGTTGTGAATACAGACAAACATACGAATGAGCCCTTTCAGTAAAATTAGCCTTTAGCCTCAGACAAAGTAAAGAACAGAAAGATGAAGGCTATAGCTGTGATTTAGTCCAAAAGCTTTTTGATGCATTTAAGTTTCCACTAGCATTTGGTTCCTTTGTCAGTTTAGACTCTTTCCATTATCTCCTCAAAACATACATTTTGGAGGACTGTTTTTTACTGAATATATATATTGTTCTACTGTATGATGTTTTCTGAATAAGTCTTGAGTGTGTGAAAGCAGCAATAAAACAAAGAGACACAACCATCCACAACACTGAAAAACATTTCCCAGAATGCTAAGCGCCGGTGATTCACACCAAACTGAGAATAGAAGCATACCCAAAGGAAGCCACTGAAACACACCCTCTCCAAACACCAGTAAATGATGTTGGCTTCCAGCACAAAAAGGATTCAGAATTCATATCTATACTTCCACGGAACACATGGCAGAAGAAAATGAAGAGGTGAGTGAAGGTGAGTGGAGGATCCGCCCTCGTATTCCATGTTGAATTCTGACATGACACCTGTCTCCGACATTTTTACTGCAAGCTAGAAGATAATATGGGGGTTTCAGATGTAATTAGGACCTTTCCCAATGGCTCTGTCTGCTTTTACGAGCGGCTGTATAACAACATCGGTAAACAACTATAAAACCGCCTTCAATTTTATTGGCCAGCAAATTAAATATATTGACAGTATTGATGGATTAATTAAATCGTCGTTCAGGGTGCATGAGCTTTCAAAACACGTATGCTCTTTAAATGAGAAAAGATCCCTTGACAATAACACATCTGCTCTTTAAAATAGCGAGAAGTCCCTTGACAAGGGTAATTGCTTAATAAGGTTTATCAGGCTTACATACAGCACATGACATTCACATAACATGACGGTATTCAGATAAACTTAACAATGATAATAATAAGTGATATAATGAATCTTCATCTATAATAAGTGTTAAGACATAATAAGTCTTGTTTGCTTGGTGTGCATATGTTTGCAGAAGGTGTCTGCACTTGGTTCTATATAAGTACTACATTTTCAATTTAGAATTAACATTTCGATGAAAGAAAAAGAAATGCTGTATATTAATGAACAAGGAATAATCGTTTTGCAACTACTTCAGGCAAATTTTGAAATAAATTCATTTCTGATGTGATTGTGGTCTTAAATTGCACATGGTTCACAACAAAACTGACCTAATCCAATTTCACATTCCTAATCCAAGAACCCTTACCCAGGACTCTATGTTTTCAATTTGTTATCTATGTTATATGCAAGTACTTGAGATCTACACAACAACCAAATCATCTGAACAAGAGTGTAAATCCAGGTGGAAAAGCATGAAAAAAAAACTACAAAGCCTTTAAATACCTTGGCTACCAAAGTTCAGACAGTAAATTTGTGAAGTAGTTTTGTGATCCACAGAGGGGTTGTGACATTTTTCCATTAACCTCCCTCTTGCTCCTTTTCACCTACACCCGAGAAGTTTTTAATGTCACACCTATTTTGGATGATGGCATTTTGCATTCCTCTTACATCTCACGCACTGCGCTCGAAAGCGTGCTAATTATTTCTGTAGCGAAGCTCTTCATTTCTTGAAGAATCAAATAAACGCGTTTTACAGCTTCCCATCTGTGTGGATTAACACAGTAGGATGGCAGCCCAGTTTTTGTATTAAAGCTGAAGAATCATAAGTATCTTTTTTTGTATACACGAATTTGACAAATTCACAGCTGAATGCTCTCATTCCCAAATTATGCAGTGATTGCCTAATTGCATGAATAAAAAAACAAAACAAACCCGCTGCGTTTTGCCAAAGATCATTTAAAGTAAAACATCTGCAGTTGTGGAGAGTCACATATGCTCACAAACACGTTTCAAAATAGCAACTCACTTAGCCTTAAATAAAACACCCAAAGAAGTCATTTCAAAGGGCAGCTACTAAAATCTTTACCATGTCCATGTACACTCAAAAAAATTATTTGTAAAGGTTGTTTAAGTATTATATTGTTTGCTTAAGTATTATAGTTTGATCTAACATATTTGTATAGGTTTCTTGTTCAAACACAATTGCAATGTGTAATACTGACATAAATGTGTGACTCTTTGACATAACTTAATCCATTTGTGTTGGGACAACATAATTCATTTTCATTGACTAACTGAAACTACACAGATTGAGTTCCCAGTACTTTGCTCTCATAACAGCATTTAGACAGTAAATGTTAAAATTACAGTTTTACATTAAGTATGTTGTTAAGCAGGATGAGAGATAATGAAACTTTTAAGTGTTTATTGTTCTGTAATGTTAAAATTTACAAGATTTTCTGTTATGTGCAAATTTTTGGAGATTACCAGTGGTGAAGAGTGGTGGTTTCATTTAGTTTGAGGACAAATACATCATCCCTTTTCTTGCATGTACTGTGTGCAGCTTTACTCAGTCAATAAATATGTGCAAATGCTCATGCAGTAAACTCTCGGACTTCCTACTAGTGCACCATACATTACACATGGTAAAAATAAAGATGTTTATTTTTGAAAAAGTGACACTTTGAAGCATTTAAAGTTAGTTGACTTAACACAAATGAATTACATTCAGCTAAAATGAAACAAAATGAGTTAAATTAATTACATTTTTACTTTCCGTATAATACACTCAGTTTAAGTTCAGATAAATTAACTCAATTGTGTGGAAATGGGTGTCATAATTAAATTAATCCAACAAGTTATTTTTTGACTATAAATTAAAAAAAATTATCAATACCAAATATTACTAAAACTGAGATGTCAACTGAATGGCAGATACATGTAGGTGTTTATAGCGATTTAATACTAAAGACTAGTAATTAACAGTAAGCCTCAACTAATTTCTTTATTTTGTTCCTTTTTTATTTACAGTGATATAAGATCAAGCATTTAGTTTCCTAGTCCAAGCAAGTCCTAGTCCAGGCTCTTGTCCTGTTCAGACTGGACTATTGCAATGCGCTACTGGCTGGACTTCCAGCTTGCACAACCAAACCTCTACAGATGATACAGAAAGCAGCGGCAAGAGTGGTCTTCAATGACTCGAAGAGAGCACACGTCACTCCTCTCTTCATCAAGTTACATTGGCTCCCTATAGTAGCTCGCATTAAAATTCAAAGCTCTGCTCTTGGCCTACAATACCACCACTGGTTCGGCACCACCATATCTTCAATCGCTAATACAGACTGTACGCGCCAGATCCTTACACTCTGCAAACGAACGACGTCTTGTGCCATCCCAAAAAGGGAAAAATCACTCTCACGTATACCTTCTCTGAATCTGTTCCACATTTGTGGAATGATCTACAAGATCAGCAGATTCAGCCATCTTTGAAAATCGTCTGAAAACACATCTCTTCCGTCAGCACCTGACCGATTAGTTCTGACTTTATATTTCTTTTCTACTCTTTCTATCCTTTAAAAAAAACATAGCTTTGTAGGCTATGAGACCAGTTTTACTACGTTTAAGCTTTTTGTTGTCCTTATGTTGTTCCAATTGCAACCATTGTTTACCTCATTTGTAAGTGGCTCTGGATAAAAGCGTCTGCTAAATGACTAAATGGAGTTTCAAAGTTCTTTCTTCTTATTTATAAAAACACATAATTTCACAGTAGTTCTAAACTTGATTTATATCAATTATACATGACCCCTTGTTATTACTGTTCTGAAAATGAAGAAAAAAGATTTGGAACAACATAAGGGTGAGTAAATAAAAGGGATTATTATTCAGGGTTTTTATTTTGGGGTTAATTATCTTGTTAAATGAAATATCATGACTATAAACATCAAACCATAACCAAATGTGAATATCAAATATTTTAGTAAAATTGAAAGTATGTAATCATGTT
This sequence comes from Triplophysa rosa, assembly GCF_024868665.1. NCBI lineage: Eukaryota > Metazoa > Chordata > Actinopteri > Cypriniformes > Nemacheilidae > Triplophysa > Triplophysa rosa. The sequence goes on from NC_079913.1 coordinate 9,519,237, forward strand.
TTGTGGAATAGTATACTGAATTGTGGGTCCTGGGCAATATGACAGTGTTTCAGTTGTGAGAACACTTGAAAATGTACTTTATTTTCATTATCTCTTACCTGCCTCTCACTCTGTCACCTGTGACCCTTAAGTGTCTTTCTCCTTGTTTGCCCTTCATCATTTAAAAAACGTTGTATATCCATCTATAAAAAAGCAAGCATGTCTTTGAATGTCAATTGGGGTCTACCTGTTTTGTATTAAATATAATATTTGTAAACTACAAGCATTTTATGAATGTAACAGCCAAATCTCACAATGGTATAATGAGGTATTTTATAACGGCTTAGAACTCCGCTCAGCCAATCAGAATCAAGGACCAGAAGTGACCGTTTTATAAATGTAAACATGTTAGCCATTATATTAGCCAATACTATTGTTTGATAACTTAAGACATAAACATAGACTTCGTATTCAAGAAACGTGTCATTTATGGCTGTAAATTAAAACGCAATTACTTCAGTTAGCAAGCACGAGCAAACAATCTTGAATTATAAACGGACACCGTAACGTTATGTTAACCGCTAGCTAATTCGAGATGGTAGATTTTATCAAATATAGTGTGGCCATTAAATGCATTTACGCAAGCTTGCAAAGAATGATAAGAAACATAAGAAAATACCTTATACAATATGTGCGTATTCGCTAGATATTTATAAAACAGTGCTTTGAGTTTACCGCCTCTGTCTGACGTGCACAGCAGCAGCACTGCGTGCGTGATTGACAGGCACCAGGCAGCGGTTACGAAGGGTACCACGCATGCGCGAAATAGTGCAAATATAAAATAAATAAAACACTACAAAAACACTTTATTGCGGTTGTTGGAATTTATTTTCAAATATATAAATTATCCTTTTTATACATGTTCTGATAGTTCGAGAGTTGGTGGTTTGTTTGTTATTTTGGAGTAAAATGTTTTAGCACAATAGGCAAACATTGCTTTCTCATGTCTTTGTATGAGGATACAAAAGGAATTTATTTGAATGCCAAATAGATAATAAAACCACGATCAATCATGGGTGTTTGTTTGGAAAGAAGTAAATTGCACCCCATCAACACATCCTCCAAATCATGCACCTTTATAATTTATTAATGTAGAAAAGACATTAGAATCAATTAATTATAAGAAATATATGAAGCACTGACCATTACAGAGACCTCACTGAATTATTAATGCTTGCTCTACACCACTGTTCTCTATATAAAATCATCATCAAGGATTGAAATTTCAGGATCAATCCACATCCACTCAGAAAATATACAGTCCCAGTGGAATTGTGTGACATCGCCGCTCAATTTAAGAGGTCACAGTGCACATGTAATCATGTTAATGCACTGAAAAAAGGGATTTTTGCTGCTTGTCCAATTTGATTAATTTAAATAAGTTGAATCAGTGGTTGGGAACCTGTGCCACATGTGGCTCTTTTAAAAAATCATGTGGCTCGCCGTATGACATCAAAGTGCCGCAAGAGCAGAGCTCCGTGTGCTTTCGAAACGTGGTTCACTGATGTCAAACATTCGCCGATCATGCAACATTTCAAGAAGTCGAACATTGCAATGCAAAGTCAGAAGACACATGCAGTATTTTGTATCAGTACTATGAACGTGCACTTTTTAAAATCGTTATATGTTAGATATAATGAAGTTTAATTGAATTGAGGCCTAATGTAAACCTGTAAGTTGTTTTTTAATAATAATTTAATTAATAAAATTAATTTAATAATTTTTTAGAGGCCCAGATGTATGCACTGTTTTGTTTGTTTCACTGTTTTTGCCTGTGGACATCGAAGGCAAAGAACAATTGATCCCCACAGGGACCATAAGTGAGACTGTGGACATAAATCAAGTTATTAGTATTGAAGACTAAGATGTTATAGTTTTTTCAATGGCTCTTTTGCAAAAATAAATTAACCAAAATTGGAAAAATGGCTCTTTGGTTAAAAAAGGTTCCTGACCCCTGAGTTAAATCAACACAAATTTTTGTAAAAATTTAGTGGCGAAATGATTTTATCGTGTTCAGTTATGTAACTTAATCCCTTCTCTGGATCGTTTCCACTTTTGTGGAATGATCTGCCCGTTGCTACAAGATCAGCAGATTCTGTAGCCATCTTTAAGAATCGGCTGAAAACACATCTCTTCTGTCAGCATGACCGATAAGTTCAGACTTCTATTTCTTTTCTACTCTCTCTATCCTTAAAAAAAACTTAGCTTTGTATAATGTGGTAGGCTATATGAGACCAGTTTTGCTACGTTTATGCTTTTTGTTGTCCTTATGTTGTTCCAATCCATTGTTTACCTTATGCTTAAGTCGCTTTGGATAAAAGCGTCTGCTAAATGACTAAATGTCATGTTGGCACTACATAAATGATTTGTGTTGTGTTAGCATATAATTGTTACAACTAGGCAGAGGATTTATATTTCCCAGCATGCTTTGCGTAAGACTGAAAGAGAAACACTTGTTAGTGTTTAATATTCATCTATCTTTGAGATTTAGAGGAGTTTACTATATTTTTCACATTACCGAAAATGTTTATTTTGAGAATATTAAATGAAATGATAAAATATTAACATGTAAAAATCATGTTTGTTTAACAAAAATAAATTTGTCAACTTGAGCATAATGAAATTATGATGAGTAAACTTAACTTTAATAGGTGGAACCGATATATATAATTTTTTCATGTTAATCCTACAGATTGTTTTTTTCAGTGTGGGATGAGATGGGACGATTTCTTGACGTCAGTTAAAGCCATTGGTTTCGTGTCGCTGGAGTTCAATGCCAGGTGTTCCTACGAAATGATGAGCAGAGTGGCAACCTGTTTTGGTCTGAATGCACATCTTGCCTGTGTACGTTTATGGCTTTTGTGTGCGTGTGTGTGCGTGCGTGTGTGTGTGTGTGTGTGTGTGTGTGTGTGTGTGTGTGTGTGTGTGTGTGTGTGTGTGTGTGTGTGTGTGTGTGTGTGTGTCGTGTGTGTGTGTGTGTGTGTGTGTTTGTGTGTGTTTCTCAAACTTGGCAATAGCCGTTTTTTGCGAAGCCAGAACCACCTGCTTCTCCGCTTACCCCTATCTGTGCTGATAGTCTTGGCTGAATGTCCTGAAGGGATAAGTACATCTCTCGTCCCCCAGCCGTTTTAATCTCTCCATTTACTCTCTCAATTTCACACCATCACAGGTGCTGCATGCGTCCAAAATGTGCCGTTTGGATGGCGAGCAGCGGGTGGTCAGTGCCACAGGATGCTTTATTTCATCTAGCATCTTATTGTTTTGAAGATATCAGACAAAGTTTGTGTCAGGAGTTTATCGATCAGTGTCGGTCAGTCAGTGTCCTGAGAGGTACCAATTCGTAAGTGAGACCACTTTATTATTTTATTTTGTTTATTTTATCTGTGCCGCAATGAGATTAAGAGCAAATGGAGAATTAAGTGTTCTCCTTGTCTTTAGAACTTACTTTAGTAATCTAATATGCATCGCATCAGGTTTTTAGAAGATACGCTTCGATGTAACTGGATTTGGTCTGGATTTACAATTTTTAGATTTTTGGCCTGATTTGTATAGGTGAACTGAGAGCATAGCGATAGCAATGCCAATGCTGTGGGTTCAATTCTCAAGGAACGCAAGTATTGAAAAAAAATGTATAGCTTTATTCCGTTCAGCATTGCTTTGGATAAAAGCATCTGCCAAATGTGAATGCCATTATTCTTTAGAAGAAACAAGTTTAAAACCTGATGGTCAGATCATAATTGTCTACTCTATTTAGTCTCCTGTGAAAGAATTTGCTCTCTGGTGGTATTTAAGAGGTTTCGAATGAAGAAATTACACCATATGATGTTTTCAGACAAACTGTAAAGTCCAGAAGAATAAACCCCATTTGTTCCCAAGAACACTTTGAAATCCACAACAAATCAATTATCGATTTCCTTTTATTCTGGAATCAACATATCCGACCTTCACATATGAGCCACTCCATGCAGCAGATATCAAAGAAATCAATTTGCTTGCTTTGCAGTCTTTGCAGGTGAGCATTAGTTTTAGTGGTGTTTTTAAGATCAAAGCATAAGAAACAGTTATTTTGCAGAGTGCTTCATGACTGTGATGTTCTGGAGGGCTTTTAGTTTCGGATCACGCAGGGAGACAAATCATCTTCTCAAATCATCTTCATTTTGGGGAATCGTGAAGAGCTCTCAGGCTCCGAGCCTGAAGTGGAGACGCCTATTGGAGCAGATGTGAAGGAAAGTAACGTAATTACGATTGAATGTTTTCAGAAAAGACACACGCTTTCTTATTAATGTTTGTGTGCGAGTTGTTGTGTAACCTTTTGTCTTTCATGGTTGCAGTAAATCTTTGAAATACCCATTGACTTTGTGTCAAGTGACCCTATAGTTTGGTAAACGGGTTTAGTGTTTCTCTTATGTTTCTCAGGAAGAAAGACACAGATCATTGAAGACACTATGAATTTTGTGCAGGACATAGAGTTGTCTAGATCAAGGATAGATAGATATATTTATAGATGATTTATAGATTATTTTATTCATAAGAGCAGAAGTGAAAATGATTTTTATTCCATTTCCGTTTTTTTTTTTTCTCAAAATATAAAGCCCTTTTGATGATGTATTTTGTTGTTTAATCAAAAGTTGTTCTTATCATCAGATTAGATTGCTTCAGGTAATCCTATCAGACTGTACAGGTCAGTTCTGATGTTAGCTCATGACTCATAATAAATACCTGTGCAGTGATCAGTTATGGAGTGTGTAGGCCTATGTATTAGAAACAATACATTTCTGCCACGGGTTACAGAACTATAAACCCGTCCTGGCATTCTCCTCTGAAACTGAATTGTTTTTCAACAAAAGGACTTTGAGTAGTTGTTTAGAAACAAATAAGCAAAAATATTGAGGCATGGTTGCATTTATTTGAAAACATTTTCTTTCCGTATAGTGTAAATATTTATTGAGCATTTTTCATCAGTGTTTTTCCCCTTTAATTCTATCCTGCTTCTGCTTTTATATGAAATCTGTTTTCTGGATAAAATTATGTTCCGCCCTCCATCCTTTTTATTAAATTTCCAATTTCACTCAGCAATAGTATGTCAGAATATGCTTTGCGAACATTTAATGCTGAATTTACAAGGAAGCAAAAGTTAATTGGACACGTAGCGCCAGTGTAGCGTCCAATGATGTCCGTGATGCGAGAAACATGGACAGAATATGCAAACAATTGCATAAAAATTAAATGTTTGTATAACGCAGAATGAGATGGAATCTGGTCAATTTAGAATTTATTTATCAGAAAGTGGATAGAAAGCTAATAAAATTCAAGTCCGAAAGTCGAGTTAACATAAACAAATTATGACACACCCACATTACAAAACTGTAGTATACTATATTATTTACTAAATTAAATTAAATGTGTAAAATTATCAAAAATACTCAAGTTTAGTAGACTTATCAATAACATAGGTTTATAGTATGTTCTATTTTTTTCTGTAAGGTTAAAAAATGGAAAACACATAATCTAGAAAAAATGGAATTGGGGAAAATAAAATGGATTTTAGGGCCCTACCAATAGTCTGTCTCATTGAGTTGTGCTGGTCATACAAGCAATGTGAGTTTGAGTGTGGCTCAAAATATTTCCCAACTGTTTCCTTCCCTCCCTCCTCATCATTAACAATGAATAAAAAATGTTGAAAAAGGAGTCAATAAGCACAAACACAGAGAAAGAGCTGGTGAACAGATGCCAGTGTGGCTCTGGCTAGAATGGAAACTTAATCCTGGAGCAGATTGGATCATAGAGCCATTGGCTGTCATGGTGTCCAAATCTGAGCAAATTAAAAAGCCAGCAGGAGGAGCTATGATAAGCTTGACTGACTGAATCACATCTGGACGATTTAGCAATCATCATAACATAAACATAACATGTATGCTCAACTAATGACTGCACATTGCATGACTCCCTGTATTTGCACACAAATGCAGGCATTTGCACGTTTTCTGCTCACATTGTCAGTCGAATCATTAGACCTTTGTCCTGTAAATATTGTGAAAAACCTAATTCACATTTTAAGTTACAGTATGTGCAAATAATAAAAAGTTTTGTGGCCATGGAGTCTGTCTAGAAAGTTGTAGTTAGTTCCACGGCGATCTTTACAAACTGTACAATTGTAATGTAATCTACTCTTTCTCTATTGCTATTCCACTATGTTTCTAATAAGGGTTTGATGACCCTTGATGCCTCGTAGGGTTTAGCAGTTAGTCTATTCATTACTAGCACAAAACTTGCCATCAATCACAGCAGTTTTGTCATTATGTGCATGGATGTCCTTTTTCTTTTGCCAATCATTTTCTGCCAGAGTTTCTTTCACGAGCTTCCAAATTCTGGCCGCGCCGCAGCACATCCATTATTCGTCCTCCTGTGGTGGCGATATTGACAGCCATTTAAAAATCCCCTGGTGTCAGTCAATGGCTTCCCCAGCAAATCCATTTAGCAGTGATTGATGGGCACACCATTTTCCTTTCATTTATTAGCAGTGAGACAGACAGCTAATTGGTCTCTATGTAATGTTGGAGAAGTTGCTTTGAAACTGCAGTTTCTAGGCTATTACCTATAAAGTCAATAAAAAAATTAAGCTACATTTTTGGGGAAGTATATGCTACAAGCACTTTTTGTTGTTGTTGTTGTTGTTACAATACCCCTGTGCACAAAGCATGATTTTTATCCTTCCTTTTTATTGATACATAAAATATGCAGATTGAAGTCCACCAATGGTGAAATGAACATCTGTGATCACAAACTTTTCCTGTCTATCCAAAACCACCTAATAATAAGAAAATACATTTTTGTGGATGTCTAAACTTCTAAAAATAAAAGTTAAAATCACTTGTCACTTGCTACCTATTTTCAAAATAACTAATAAAACTATTATTATTTAGCACCATCTCAGTACTGACTTTTTTCGTCCAGTGCTGCCATACAGTATATCTGTAAAAAAAATTAAACACTCTTTACTTTTTTTTCACATTTAAGAATAATAGTAAACGCATCAAAAATATGGAATAACTGTTTATGGAATAACTTCTGTTTGCATTTAAAGTTGTGTTGTTTTGTTTGTATTTGATGTCTACAGTAGATGTGTGTTCAAATCACACTTTCCCACTTGTTTGCCTTCCATTTGTGTCCTAATCCAACAACTCTCTGCATCACTCTGCCAGTTGGACGTAGTTCCCTGTGCAGTGATGTGGCGAATGTTCAGTAGTCCAGGCCATGTTCACAACTCCCCATGGAAGTGGCTTCCTCACACCTGCTGCCGTCTCCCCCTCAGGCATGGCTGATTGCTCCTGGAGCTTCCAGCTCCTGCAGATAATCATCTAATCACCCAGCTACAGTGGGCTGTGATTGCTTTTCCAATCAGTTAACCCTGTTTCACCCTGGTTCACTCTCGGTTCTCCTGGTACCCAGAGCAGCTGCCATCGGCACCACTAATTAAAGCAAGAACACCGTGACTGAGCACGAGAAAAGATTAGATGCCTGGCGAGTGCTATCATATTGGAAAATTAGTCAAATTGCTAATTAAAAGATTGTATTGTTTGTGTATGTTTGCGTTTCATTGACGTGCAGGTACGACCCATGGTACTTTCCACAAACACTGTGCTATTTTGGATAGTTTTTTTGGATAGTTTTTTTTTAAAGCATTAGAGCTACAAATCCCATGTTTTGTTATATCTGCATGTTTTGGATACACTGTTATCTAGCAAAACAAATGAAAACAATCCTACAGTATATCAGTTTGAAACTTTTTTACAAGGTGGCTAATTCGTACACAGCAAAATCGCAAGTGTGGATTATATATACTTGTACACTGTGCGTGTTAATTTGACCTTTTTTTTAACACTGGCGATTTTACTGTGTATGATCTCATTGGTGCGCTTTAGTATAAGGTGTAGGGGCGGGGCTTTATTATACTTTTTTTATAATTGTACATTATTGTAAAATTGTACAAAATTTGTCTGATCCACTGTAAAAAAGGGTTTCGCTGTTTAGTTTCAATGTAATTTTGACACATGATGAATGAACAAATTCAGAAACTGCAAGCTGGGTCAACTACGAAACTATTTTTTTAAGTGCAAAAGACAATTTTTTATTAATTAGCCACATAAAAAAACATTATTTCATATTTTTTCAATTTAACTTGTCATCATTTTTAGATATGTTACATTAATGTACAATTTGTAAAAAGGACTTGCATACATTGCATACATAATGTTTATTTGAATTACATAATGACCAAATATGTCATTTATCCATCTTCAAATTACAGTTTTTTACGATCGCTATGACAATTTTTTCAATACTTTTAACAATTTTGCTAAACTCTTAACACAGTTAGCACAACATCTGTCTGTGTAGACTATACAATTAACACATTTATTGTTGCTTTGACACAAAATGCATACAGTTAACACAAATTTAAAATGCTTGAACTTCTTTTACACACAAGCTCAACCAAGACCAAAACAATGTAATTTTACTGCCAAATTTTCATATGCTTTCACACTGTATATATGTCAGAACAGATAATATCATGTTCTAAACCTAACTTGTAGGCTACAGCCAAAGTGAACAGCTGTATATGTGAACTGAAACACAAATATGCCCCCTGTGTTTTATTCCATTGCTAATGAGAAACAGCTGATCAAAGTTATGCAAATATATACATCACAGCTGAACACTGCCAGGGGTGGATAAGGCATACCAAAAGATTCTTCCCAAGGTGCCTTGCCAGAGAAGATATCAGATGTGATGTGGATGAGAACATGTGGCCAAACGCAGAAGACCGGGCCGATTAGATTACAGTTTTTTTTTTTTTATTCTTCAGTGGGTTTTTTTGTTTTTATATTCACATAATACAGTAAATGACAGCTATCTTGCATATTTTGTTTTCTTGAATTCTTGTTTTCTTTCTTGTTTTTCTAATGCAAATAAAGCCTTTACTGCAGCAATTCTGTCTCTGTCTCTTTTTTTCCCACATAAACCGCTCATTCTATAAAGCTACTCTGAGATTGGTCATTCAATTTTTGTATTTAATTTCTGCAGCAAAATAAACAAAATAAACCCAAATAGAAAAATAAACTGTACTGTAAAACACAATCTATGATCAATGCAATATACTCTCTATTTTATAAGGTCAGACCTGACACCTAAAACAATGCAGATTCTGTAATTCCATTTGATGTTAGTGTTTTTATGATATTGTGCTATGATTGATTAAATGTTCCTGTTGGAAGATAACATGTATTAGTGTTTTGAACTAATAATTTGATTTTGAGACATGTTTGCTGTGTTTTTGTAGATGTAGTGTATTGTGTTATATTATTGTAATTTGAAAATTAGTGTTGGAGTTTAGTTTGCAATGTGTGATTTTGAGCATGAAATTAACTGTTTTGTCAATTGTGTGTTGTAGGTGTGTTGGTGCGTTAAGAGTTTAGGAAAATTGTTAGAAGTATTGGAAAATATGTCATAGCGATCGTAAAAAACTGTAAAATAATCTCGACTTTCTGTTGTTCACAGTTTAAAAGGCAAAACATTTTGGAAAGTTCTCTCTATACAATATAAATGATAGCTGCAGCATACAGAGAATTTCACTGAAAGGAAAAACTATACAACACATTTGACCGTTTTCTTGACATTTGGATAGATTAACTGCTTTCATTCATCACCTCTATCTCTGGAGGTCTGTCAGAGGATGTGACATGCGACCAGGACCCTCGGTTCCGGCACGTCCGTAGGCGGGACTGCAGACACCTGAGGAGGGACAGATATCTGGCTGACAGTAGGCGAATGCTGTTTTGGCAGAGCAGAGTGACAGTAGTCGTCGTTTTTTTCCTGAAGTAGGACTCATCCAACAGCGCTGAGAGGCAACACCTTGACATTTCACACAGGGACATCACACAAAAGATGGAGAACGAGAGAAAGGCCATGGATTCAGCATGGGGAAAGAATAGCAGATGAGTGAATAACCTGCAAACAACAGATGAATAGGAATAAAATAAATGAAGAGACGCAGGACGGAATGAAGAAGAGAGTATGTATTAGAGAGTTGATAGCCTGGCTATGCACATAAAAAAACATGTCAGTTTTATTATCAAGGTTTTGCAGATACTGTGTATGTGATAGGTTGGCAGAAAGGATCCAGTGTTTGTTATTTGCGTTATGTAAATTTGCACATTGAAATGGGATTTGTCTAATAAATTAAATAAAGGGACAGCGCACCCAAAAATTTTGTCATAATTTACTCTCTTTTGTGTCATTTCAAATTGAAAAACATGGGGTGACTATTTTGAGTGACATTTTTGTTTAGAAATCGACTAAGCTGTTTAAGTGTAAGTCAATCTAAGATTGTCTCATTGATTGAGTTTTTCTTATCCCTACATACCAGTCCATTTACTGGATCATTATTAGTATTTTTAACTTACTCTCTATACTGAAGAGGACTATAACACCCCAATGTCTGTGGGCATATGGCTGTCCTCTCTGTCACTGTAGAATGTTTTGCATATTTCATATGTGGGAGAGAGATGGAGGCTCACTTGGCACAGACGTGTGTGTAGGGTGTGTGAAGGCATTGGCCGTTTGATTGCGAGCCGTGCGAAATCATTGCCAGGGTGGCCGACAGCCAGCTGCTTGTGAGATTCATTTTCAAAAATGAGCTGTAATTTGTTTCCATCTCTCGCACAATTACCCTGCTGATAGTCCAGGTTTTACATAAAACAGACCACAGGGTTTGAATGCAATTAAAGTCGTGAAGATGGGATGAAATGTGATGAGTTGAAATGGTGAGATGAGATGAGTTGCTCTAAGTAGAGCTGAGTTTAATTGGGAAGAGATTGAATGCGATGAGATGAATTAAGGTTTGAGATTTCAGCTGAGTTGCATTGAATTGAATTGAATTGAATTGAATTGAATTGAATTGAATTTAGTTGGGATGAACTAGGTTGAGATGAGTTTTGGTGATGGAAGCTAAGTTTAAATAGGATAAAACTGAATGATATGATATGAGATGAATGAACGTAAGATTATTTAAAGCATTGAACTGAATTTAGATAAGAATTAAGTTAAAATGAGTTGAGTGGAGCCGAGGTATCTTTATTTATGAAAAAATGAATTGAGATAACAAAAATTCAGGTAAGAGAAGACACAGTAAGTTTAAAGTTGAGTTGAGTTGAAATGAGTTAAGTAGCGCTAATTTAGGTTTAATCAGGAAGAAATGATCTGAGATGAGATAAATGAAGGTAATAAAAGTTACAAAATGTTTAGAGTTGAGTTGAGTTGAGTTGAGTTAAACTGAGTTGAGTAGCGCTGAGTTAGGTTTAATCATGAAAAATGACATGAGATACATTGAATTATAAGGTAATAAAAGTTACAGTACGTTTAGAATTGAGTTGAGTTGAGTTGAGTGGAATAGAATTTTGTTGGGTTAAACTGAGTTGAAAAAAAGTTAAGTTTAATCAGGAAGAAATTATATGAGATGAATTAAGGTAAGAATATTTACAATACATTTAGAGTTGAGTTGAGTTGAGTTGAGTTGAGTTGATTCGAGCTGAGTTGAGTTGAGTTTAGCTGAATTGAGTTGAAATAAGATTAACTGAATGAGATAAAATGTTAATCTTATGCTATTAAAGGCCCAAAAACGAGATTGGAGATGATAAACTATCACTATTGTTCTCAAACAGCTAAACCTCATGTTGCTCAATGATACTTTCATTGTAGTAAATTAGTTCACAATAAGTCAGTTCGGATGGAAAAGCATCTGCTCCATGACAAATCATACAGCATCAGTAATCTGTAATGTTAAGACAGGGTCTCGCACACTTCACCGTCTGCCGAGAGTGGGTGTGGAGAGGGTTGGCCTGTTCTTCACACAATGAAAAGGGATTCAGTGAATCAGAGTGGATAGAGGCTCATCAGTGGCTTTGAGCGGAGACAGGAGGTGATGCTGAAACACTCTCATTAAAATCCCTAAAGATCAGCCAACATCGACTGCTCATTCTGCCAGTGAGCGATGAAGATAAGAAGAGAAGGATGGATTGATAGAGCAGGGACGCCGATGATGACGACCATCGACCGCCAGGGTTTATTTTTAAACATGGAGGACGAACTTGGGCAACTCAAGTGATTGCCCAAGAAGTATCGAATAGTAGTGCGAAATTGACTAGACTTGATTACAGAAAAAAACTATTATGGAGGAGAAATGTTGTGTGGGGGGAGGATGGGTTGTTGGTGGATGGTACAGTTCTGCCTTTTTTCACCGTTTTCAGTGGGACATTTTTTGGTCCGCATGAGGAAAACAGCTTATAAATCAAACAAAATTATGTTTTTTTGAGAATGAAAAGATTCAGAAAAGTTTGTGTTAGGGTATGGTTTGGGGGTAAGGTGATGGTTAGGGGATATAATTTACAGTATTAAAATCAATATGTCTATGGCAAGTCCCCATACAACATGGAAACCCAACATATGTGTGCGTGGGGGGTACAGTATGTGGTTGTGTGTGTGGCAGAAGTCCACTTTCACGGCACAGCATGAGGTTTCCACTGTCTTTATCCACTTTGCAGTAACCTCGCCATTGTAAGAAAAGCTGTTGTTTGCAAGAGAGCAAAACATTCCAAACCATTAAAACCTGACAGACGACCATAATGTTTACTGAAAGAAAGTCAGTGGCAGAAAGTACATAACAAGAGCAGTGGAAAAAGGTAGAAGACAAAAAAACCTTCAAACAATGTTCATCTACCTGCTGTAAAAAGTTAACAGTCTCCCAGTGAAGTGTCCCCACTAGGAGACCAGTTAAACCCAGTAAAGCAAGGAAAAGTCAAGCATGCACCTTAGGCTGGTTTAAGAGTATTTATGTCAGCAGGGCTATTTTCACAATTGTCAGAGGACAGGTGCAAAGAGAGAGGACAGGCGCAGTGGCCACTTTTCATAACTCAAAACGCATGAGTTCTCAGTTATGTTAAATGTGTCAACAAACTTTACATTAAGTGAAATAAAACATACATTAGACAAAAAATGTTGCTCCCAAGTCAAAATTGAATGTGAAATTAGTTTTAAATTGAATTATCTGTGTTCCCATAGGAAATTTTAGGTGTTAAACAATTTGTGAGATTCTGTTAAGATGTATGCTGATCAATAGATTAAGAGTGTTAGAAGTTGAACATCTGAAGTCTCCACTTGGTCTCCATGTATTATCTTCATTTATTATAAAAAAAACTAATTTATTTTTTCAAAGGGGTAATAAAATGTATTAAAGATCTCATTGTAATCTTACTTTCCTAATGCCTCCAACAAACACAAAGCCTAACATCTTCACCAGAAGCTAGTGCATCACTGTCTTTANATTTTAGGTGTTAAACAATTTGTGAGATTCTGTTAAGATGTATGCTGATCAATAGATTAAGAGTGTTAGAAGTTGAACATCTGAAGTCTCCACTTGGTCTCCATGTATTATCTTCATTTATTATTTAAAAAAAACTAATTTATTTTTTCAAAGGGGTAATAAAATGTATTAAAGATCTCATTGTAATCTTACTTTCCTAATGCCTCCAACAAACACAAAGCCTAACATCTTCACCAGAAGCTAGTGCATCACTGTCTTTACGACCCAGTCGCCCTTTGCAGAGGACGAACAGGTTGTGGAGTAGTTAGCAGTCTTCCTGCGACACACATAAACCATTAAAGGCTTATTTTGTTTCCTGTAGAGGGCGGTTAATGGCGTGACATGACACGTCACGTTCCAGATTGATTGACAAGTGGATGTCATGATGAAGAACCTTTGATTAACGTGAAGTCATCACAGATAATAATGTCTTTCTTCTCTGAGAACTCAATATTCTCTAAAGCTGCTGGTCTTCCACGCTTCCACGCTTGCTGCTGGTCTTCCACACAATCAAGATTAAGTTTTAAGTTTTCTACATATTGTTAAAAATATATGCTTTTATATCTTTTAAATTTGGAATTACATTTTGGAAAGACTGGGAAGATGGTGAAATTTTGGAACCATCTCACTGTCACACTGTTTGCTACATATTTCTCATGCTATCATAAAACATGTCCATTGAAGGACATTGATACACAGTTGAGATGTGCACAGAGGGCGAAATGTCCTTTGGTGACAGCTGTGCCGAGACCATTAGCTACATAAGGAGACTTATTCCACTAAATTGCATATTGGCTAAAATATTCTCACTAGAAATGATTTTGGTAGGCTCTGCCAGTATTCGAAAAAGAAATAGCTTTATGTATTGTTATCCTTGCATTGTAATATAATGGGGCCCTCTGCTGGTTGCAGCTAAACATTTACTACCTGTAATGCATTGTGGTGCCATGCATGTGCATAATTTTGCATAACCTTGTTTTTTAGTGGTTTATGTAAAGGGAACAAATTACGCAAGAGATATATTGCGTGCATTTCATTCTAAAATAATAAAGGATTTTTTATAGTTTTATGGAAACATGTATGCATAAAAGATAAAAAAAGATACAAAAGTCTTTTTCAATAAACAACAAAGTGTATCAATTTAACAAAATAAAATGTAACTTAATTATATTTATTAAGAATATATTATTAAAATGAAGACAGGATCAGCACTTCCCCATTCTGACTGAAGACGACGTGCCTTATGACATGACTGATGACATGTTTCCTGTTTTCACCATCAATAAAAACAGCACGCCCAATATAAATCAATTAGCATAATCAAACTTTCACTTTTTTCCGATTCCCATCGGATCATTGGTCAAGTCTCCGGCCCTCTCATCCCCCATCTGTAAAGACGAACCCAGGTTCGACAAGGAACAAGTTGCCAAAAGACAAAATGGGCTAGATTGAATCCTGTTGAGAAAACAAGAAAAGTAGATTTGTATAAAAAAGATCATTCTTTTGTATGATAATTCGTGTTCTAACAATGTTACATTATAAAGTCAATGATAAATTTGACTGTAATTTGTGTCATTTTAAGAATTATTACGCACATTTTAGGAATGATATTGTGAATTGTCAATAATATACATTTTTATGGTAAATATAAATTAAAGGCTTACCTGGTATTCATTCTCACTGGGAATTCGGTTCTATAGGATGAAACAACATGTTTAGGGAACACATTTTTTGTTTTTGAAGAAAATCTTAAATAAAGAGCAGAAAAATATGTCTAAGATAAAATACATACTCTTGGTGGCTGTTAGACATATAAGGTTCTCATAAGAATTTTATGTGTCATTAAAATAACTTACATAATTATTTCAACAAGAGCTCAAAATATCTGCAATGGTCAAAATTCTGTATACAATCCAGTTGTAGATTTCAGAGATAATTTCCATTGGCATCGCAAAACTCAGTCTTGTGTCATCTTAACAATTTATGATTTTATGATTCTAATATACTCACTCACTGTATACTCACTGTAGAGTTCTTTGCTGTGTCGTTAAGAGAGGTTCCCATTTCAGATCCACTGGTTAAAAAAAACAACACACCATTTCTAAAACTGTCACCATTTTGTGTCTGGCTTTGCATGCATAAACTTTGCGTGTGCAGTTGTAAACAGTTGAATTGACCATAGCACCAAGATCACCACATGCAGAGAAGCTTCAATCTATTTTTGTTATGCTGTGTATTTATTAATTACAGTAATTGCACCCCTAACATATTTTTGCATGCAGTTATTTGAATTTAAACCTTTTTATAGACAAATGTAATATTTTTATCAGAAAATATATTACCTTGTGGTATTGAAGATGGGAAACCCAAGAGTGTAGTTCAGGAGCACAAAACTCAGAGCCCAAACAGGAATCATGTTGTCCAGCACCGATTCACTGAGCAGCGTAAATCTGAATGACTCAGATCAGTTTTAAGCATATATTCTCTCACCTGCCCATTCAAATGCTCTTTAATCTGTTGATATCTGAATGTCTGAATGATTCCCACAAACCTGAATAGATTTTGTCCTTGGATAAGACATGAACAAACATTGTTTAAGGAAGACGAATTCAAGCAATGAGTTCTGCTCAATGTTAGAAAAATATTTTGCAGCCTAAAGTGACAACAATAAATCAATTCACAATGTCACAATGTTGGATAGTAATAATGGGAAAACATTACAGTTTGATTACTCAAGTGTGTGGATATTCTGTTGTTGTTTTTTTCACTGTTTTAGTTCGTTTAGCAGCTTTATCAGGAATGTTAGGGGTTGGGTATTGTGACTAACAGCCACTGTCTCTCTTTTGCGACAAACCAAGCTGAATAATTGTCTTATGAGGGAGGATATCAAGCACTGTTAATGGTGGTACATTAGACACACTAGCTATTATTAAATTCCAGTTAGGATTTTCATAGTGTTTCATGTATGAGTGACAATCAACTAGGGCCAAAGTTGGGATCAGTTGTTTTTTTGTTTTTTTCATAAACGCCATGTGATGTTTGACTTTGACATGCATGTTGCTGAATGTCTTATTTGTAAAATGAGCATATATTTATGTATATATAACTCAATGTATTTTGAGCATGTAAACATCTACATAAGTTATTTTGAAAGCATAAAAACATCATACACAAAGATATTAAAACAAGGTGATTTTAATTCAGAGATCTCAAGACACAAGTGTACATCTTAATAAGCTTTTGTGTTGCTAATGATTGTTATGTTTTTTATGTATTATAAAAACAATAAGTAATCATAAAAATTTGGTATGATAAAAAATCTTCAACATTTGGTTTTGAAGAGATGACATTTGCAAAATGTCTGTATCAAAGTGAATGTTTTAGGAGGATTTAAAAAAGAACAGACAAGAACTCTCTGTTTCAATGCTTCTCTTATTTTTTCCCAGGCCCAAAAGGGTCCCATGTGGATCTCCCTGCAGTCTCATCACCTGTCTGCAATTTGTAATCCAGATCGTGTTTAGTACAGGAAAAGAGATGGCATCCAGATGAAGTGAATACACTACAAAGTACAAAAAATAATGCACCAGAATTTCGTTATTTTCTTCAATGTTTGGTCAAAAAGACCATAGTTTGTGAATATGTTAACAACATGACCTTATTATAAACTAGAACACAGCATCACCATTGTAAAAAAATGTAACACTTACCATGCATGGTTTTACTATTCACAACTCACTATTGTTATAATTTAACTCTGTTTTTCAACATGAAAGAACATTCTGTGAAAATATATCCTTGAAATCTTTAATATCTTTAATCTTTAATAATATTAAAATTGTATATGTCAAAGACTGAAATCTTCGTTATGTGTACATTGCTGTCACGCCTCAAAAACAAAACATTGTTTTTTGTCTATATCATGGTTGTTGTTTATCGTCAGAATATACTTACAATGTGATGTTCGTGTCATTCGAAAAAGGCTCCACATCTAATCCCCTATGAAAACAAAATGCATGAATATACGTATACGGTCATTTTCATAAATCCACCAATAATCCGTCACTCATGCTGTCTAAAAATATATTACCATGTGGTATTGTGGAGGGGGAACCCAAGAGTGTAACTCAAGAGCAGAAGATTCAGAGTCCAGAGAGGAATCATCTTGTCCCTTAAGCATTACTGATTCACTGAGAAGAGGGAATCTGAATAAACCGGATTAGTTTTGGTCATATATTTAATTCCCTGCCTATTCAAATGCTCATTAATCTGAATGTGTGAGTGATTCCCACAAACCTGAGAAGACATGTGTTCTTGGATAAGATAAATGTTGTTAAAAACCAAATAAACAGGCAACAGGTAATATTTCACAATGGACAGCAATCATGGGAAACATTGTTTACAAACTAAAGTGTGTGTGTGTGTGTGTGTGTGTGTGTGTGTGCGTGCGTGCGTGCGTGCGTGTGTGCGTGCGTGCGTGTGTGTCTAGTCTGCTCTGCACCTTTTGTAAAGGTCAAATTAAGCTGCATTTTTGCCTTACGTTTTATGTAATGTCATGTATTGTTTGGTGTTGTACAGCAGGCAAATCAACTGTAATGAGACAAATTTGCTGTATAGATTTTCATATAGTTTTAATAAACTAATAACCATCAACTGGGGGGAAACAAGAAGTGATGCCTTCAGAATCCTTTTATACATTTCGTATACTTTCAGGTTTTTTCACAAACCTGATTTCGACGTGGTGGATCAATTTGATGAATGTATTTTTTGTGAAATGAGCATCTTTAAAGAGACTGTCATATGTATTTCATTCATGCGGTATCGTTTTCGGAAGCTTTATTGCTCAACACCAAGGTCATGGGTTTGATTCCCAATTTTGATTTCCCAGTTTTAATGATCTGTAAGTTGCTTTGGAGAAAGGTGCCTTCTAGTGAACATAAAAGCCATTATGTATAGATAGCAGTTAAATGTGTTTTTTTTAGCATTGAGTTTTTTCTAAACATCATATAGCCTACACAGTCATAAAAAACTAGTGCCAGGTAAAGATACAGTACAAGTTGACATCTACTTTACATCACAATGCCAGGGTTATTGTTGCATATATTCTTGTTGATCTTCTCAAAGTAATAAAAACTCATCAGTGGATTTTAAATAAAACATTTATTCTTAATTTTTGTGTAAAGCTATAACATTTGCATCATGCTGAACCAAGATTGATGTCAAAAAATGAATACAATTTCAACCCTCCGTTTATACACTTCTCTTGGATCTTACTCCTCTTATTTTTTCCCATTTTTATAAGGGTCCCGTGCAGATTCCCCCGCTTTCTCATCTCCAGTCTGCAAAAGGTTTCCCAGATTAAGTGTGGAAAATAATCGAAAAGGGCTACAAGGTACAGAAAAATATTATTTTATTGTGTTCTCTAAAATTTGGGTAAAAACTTCTTTAACTTTAACTTCTTTGTTCAAATTAAATGTGAATATTTATAAAATGTTCATGAATAGACAATAAAATGCCATTGTTTATATGGTAATTATAAATTCTCACCTTTGTGCCAGGCCAGGTCTTCATGGCCTAAAAAGAACAACACAGAAAAAACAGCGCAAACAGCGCCTCTGATGGACAACTTTAAAGACGATTTTTCTCAAATGTCATTTTGATTTCTTTGCACCCTCAGATTCCAGGTTTTCAAATAGTTTTATCTCGACCAAATATTATTCTATCCTAACATACATCAATGGAAATCTTATTTGTTCAGCTTTGAGATTACTGTGTGTATAAATCTCAATTTTCGAAAAATTGACACTTATGACTGCTTTTGTGGAGGATAGGAAGCCCAAGTGTGCTGTTCAGAGGCCAAACATGAATCATGTTGACCATTAAACACCAGCACTGACTGAATCTGAATGACTCAGATCCGTTTAAAGCACATTCTTTCCCCTGCCCCTGCTCTTTAATGATATCTGTGAGAGATTCCCACAAACCTGAATAAATTGTATCCTTGGATAAGACATGGACAAACATTGATTGAATGACACACTGTAAGAAAATCGATGAGATGTGCTGAATTCTACGAAAATATTTTCTTTACATGAGATGCTATAGAACAATAAATCAATTGAGTGTCACAATGTTGGACAGTAATCATGAGTAAACATTTTCTTTTTGACCGAAGTAAAATTCAGTGTGGATCTGTGTGTTTGTGATGTGAAACTGATCAATCGTTTGATAAAACTGTTTCAGTTCATTTAGTCTACTGAATTGTCATATGAGCTAGAGAGAATCGTGTTTAATATTTTACAGTTTATGGTTTTTCAAGGCCAAACCAAACTGTATAATTTAGCTTTGGACACTAGAGTATGAAAATGAATTGTTATCGGACAAATATTGCTGTAGGATTTTCATAGTGTTTCATATAAATAATCATTGGCTGGGGCCAAACAAGATGTGATGCCTTCATAATCATTTAAATTACTTTTTTATTTCACAAACATCATGTGATTTCGACATGCGGATCAGTTTGGTGAATTTTTTATTTGTAAAATGAGCATAATAAAGAGATTCATTTTTCATTCATGTGGTATCATTTTCTAAAGCTTTATTGCTAACAAAATCAAAGTCATTTGATTCCCAGTACATGTGATAGGCTACAGGTTTAATGATCTGTAAATTGCATTGGATGGAAATGCCTATCAGCGAACTTAAAATCTTGTCAAATCTTATCAAAGTGAAAAGTCATTAGTGGATTGTAAAACATTTGATTTATCATATCATTTGCAACAGGTTGAATCAAGATCAGTGTCAAAAAATGAAAGACATTTTAAAAGTAACACGTCGGGCTTGTTTGTATCTATTTTTTCCCAGGCCCATATGGGTCCCTTGTGGATTCCCCCGCCGTTTCATCCCCAATCTGCATTCTGCTTCCCAGTTCATTCATGATACAGGAAAACACGTTGCATCCACCAGTCCTACAAAGTACAAAAACATTGTCTTTACCATATATTTATATCATGTTCGCTAAAGTTTGTTAAAAGGTCATTTGTTTATCCACTCTAAACATTGTTGTGTTGAAAACAACACAATTTGTCCTTAACTCAACACATCTCTGTGTTAATGGACAATTCAATATTGTTTGTGTGGAGAAGATTTCCTAAGCAGCACATTTAAAATAATCAAATGAATGCAAATGCATCACTAACCCCCATATACCAAAACAGACTGTAATTACAGAATATAACACAAAATTAACACTCACATAGTTATTCATTCGTAGATTAATTTGAAAATGAAGTAGGCTATTAATAAATTACTGGAAAAGAAAGTGGAGCAAAGATTTTTACACTTCATATGTATTTTTTCATGCATTTTCTGTTAAAGCATTAAACACGAAACTGCACAGAAGAACTCACAACATGTCACTGCCGATGTTATATCCAGGGATCGTTATAATCTGAAAAGATCTGGTAAGAGATTAAATAACATTATAAAACATCAAACATTAAGGTCACACTTGAATTTACCTGGTACATATTACAATGAAATACTCGCAGTAGTTTTTCCTATTGTCATAAATCAGTGCATCAAGGTTTGATAATAAAGGATTAAAAATGCAGAGCAAAGATTTTACTATTTCATCACATTTTTGTGCATATGTTAACGGTATGAAACACCAAACGGCACTCACATGTTCTTTTGGTTTGGAGGCCAGTAATAGGTGATGTTTTGCACAGAATTAAATCTGGTAAAAGATAAAAAAACACGATTTTATCAAGCTAATGTTAATTAATAATAATTCATTACATTTATATAGCACTTTTCTGCCTGGGCACTCAATGTCAGGGTCGTGTGTGGAAGTGGAAAAACCCAAGTGCAGGCAGCGGCAGTGAAGGGGTTAACAGATTTATTCATATAAACGGGAACAAAAAAAGGCCCACGATGGGGGTAAACCAAGACAAGACTAATACTGTAAGTAATAAAACAACAAGAAACAAAACACTTCCCTCGATGGGGAAAAATTAAACTAAACAAAACACGACACAACGTCAAGGCAGGATAACATAAAACAACTACTCGTACAAACTATGACACGACTGAGAACAAGAACATCCAAGGGCAAGGTAATCCACAGGGAGAGCACGACACGCATACAAGCACAAAGCACAACGAACGAGCACAGGACAATGAACAGGAGGGCATTTTAAAGGGAGACAAACAAAGGAAGATAACGAGGGGCAGGTGAGGAACATAAGACACGGCAGGGAAGCAATACGGAAAACGAGAGGGGCAGGGCTAGTGACGAGACACGAGAAAGCACATGGAATGTCAAAAGATAAACACCCCATGGCTTTCTCACACTAAACATAAGGGATCTGTCACGATCCTGCCACAAGACTAGAAAATCCTAAACAAGAAGGCAGGACCATGACAACTCAAAGCGCTTTTACACGGAAATGGGAATCTCCTCACCAATGTTCTGCTTACCTGTCTGTGTTATTAGTCTCATAAGTGACATTCACATTCGATTTTATAAAAATACAAATAGTAAATAAATAGAACAAACCACAATGTTTTACTTGTGTTGAGCTTATGTTCTGTATACCTGTTAGTGAGGTTCAAGTTCAAATCCAAATCATCAAATTCAGTGCTGAAACAGAACACATTATATATTACCTAAAGAGATTTTATAAAAATACAAATAGTAAATAAATAGAACAAACTACAACGTTTTACTTGTATACCTGTCAGTCAGATTCAAGTTCAAATCATCAACATCATCAAATTCAGTGCTGAACAGAACACATTATATATTACCTAAAGAGATTTTATAAAAATACAAATAGTAAATAAATAGAACAAACTACAACGTTTTACTTACGTTGTATACCTGTCAGTGAGATTCAAGTTCAAATCATCAACATCATCAAAATCACTGCTAAAACAGAACACATTATATATTACCTAAAGAGATTTGATAAAAATACAAATAGTAAATAAATAGAACAAACCACAATGTTTTACATATGATGAGTTTATGTTCTGTATACCTGTTAGTGAGGTTCAAGTTCAAATCATCAAATTCACTGCTGAAACAGAACACATTATGTATTACCTAAAAAGATTTTATAAAAATATAAATAGTAAATAAACAGAACAACAACTAACACTAAAGAGTATACACTAACACCTTACTCATGCTTGAAAAAACTTACCTTGTGATGTTACGGATGGGAAACCCAAGAGTGTAGTTTAGGAACAGAATACTCAGAGCCCAAACTGGAATCATGTTGTCTATTAAACACCAGCAATGACTTACTGACCGAAGTGAATCTGAATGACCATATGATCAGGGTTTTTTTTAGCATTTATTCTATTCCCTGCCCATTCAAATCCTGTTAAATGGGCAGGGAATGGAATCCTGTTGGCATAACGAGTGTGAGTGGTTCCCATTGAATTAAACAGATTTTATCCTTGAATAGACTAGACAAACATTGCTATGAAAATATTTGGCTGCTCACAGTGATGGAGTGCATTACAGTAGATTTCCACAAGGTTGAAAGAGTGATAATAAGACATAAAGGCCCGGTTTCATAGACAAGGCTGAGCCTAAACCAGGACTATGCCTTAGTTAATTTAGGCTATTTAAGTCGCTTTTATTAAAATGCCCTAGAAGAAACCATTACTGATGTGCATCTTGAGACAAAACAATGGCACTGAAATATTTTAAGATATGTCAGGACAAGTTATTTTCAGTTTAGATAGCTCAAAATTCATTTTAGGCTGGGACTAGTCTTAAGCCTAGTCTGTGAAACCGGGGCAAAGAATAGATCTGATTTTTGTTTAATAAGTAAAGCCACTTAACTATTGTACAAGATTGAACATCTTACTGAAAAAAATTTGAATTAAGTCTAAGTCTTTTATGTATTCTATATGAATTATTTTTGTCACTATTATATTCAATATAAAAATGTATATAATATAAAGCAGCTTTTCAACACCGCAATGAAAAGCGCTACAGAAATCAATTTGAATTGAGTATAAAAAGCTGCTTATGAATCAAAGGATATATCAGCTTTTATCTTACTTTCCAGTTAAACGTTCACACCGTTCAGCATTGCGATTTCCAGGAACTGCATGGAGCCAATATGTAAAGTTTTCCATTGCAATCATTGTAAAGTGCTTTGCAAATTAGACTTTAGTTTATCAGACGCTATATTAGACATTAGTCCTCAAACAACACCAACACCAAAAGTGTCAGACTTACTTTTTATAAACTTTTTTATAAAAGTTTTATACTTTTTATATTACTTTTAACAAACCGCAATTCGCAGTTTTCAAGACACACGTTTATGTTTATTTTTTAATGACATCACATTATAAGAGCTCTCGTGGTTACAGTGCCCAAAAATGCCACAAACTTATACGCAAACTAACAAACTTAAAAAACTGAGCCACAAAGCAACAGAAATCGACCTGACCTCTACTATAACTATTTATAACAGTTTACAAGTTCAAGCAGTCAGTCATATTAACATGAAAATGTATTTCTGTTAATTTAGACAGAAAAATATAAAGCTGTGAACTGTATTACCAGAACTTTACAAATTATATCTATATATTAATGGTGAGATATATAATGTCTATTAAATAATGGGCAGGGTGAAATAGTCCATTTCTATTTGTTTGCATGTATGATATTATTATAAACAATTCTGACCAGGGGCATTTACAATACACAATACACACACAACATCAACTGGATACAAATACATTATATAATCTGGTTTCCAGCTTCAGCAGGATGAAGGAGAACTAGAAGTAAACCACATGGTAGACCACACGTCACCACCAACCAAACACACAACTTCTCTCCTCCTCCATCCAGCCACATTGTGACACCATGGGGGTAGCTGCTTATCGGAAGTCCTCTGCACAGAACATGCCCTTGGCCCTCCGCAGGATTGAATCTTTGGAGGCATCATACGGATGCTCTTTGGAAGGAATTTCCAGCACTGCAGGGATAGACTCCATGTGGGCATCTATGGCATGACGAATCATCTCGGCAATGAACTGGTTGATGAGGATAATGCCAATGTCATTGCGAGCCAGGAAACTCCTGTAAATGAAGAACAGATATTTTTTCAGTTTGTAAGAAAAACACACGTTTCATTATCAAATGATATATGTAGGCAAATACACGTGTATTTATAATAAACAGGAAGTATATAAAGGAACAAGTATATAATATATATATGCCTTTATTTTACACATATTGTATCTGTACATGACACCTTTATAAATGATAAGATATGCAATATATACACACATTATAGGCTATTTTTATATCTTTGTTATTGAGGATCATACTATAACATTAAATAATTCAAATCTTACTTGAATGTCTCCTCTATCTCTGTGATGCTAGTGTCCTTCTCCACAACCAAGAAATTAGGTTTTCGGTTTTTATTGAGCTCCCCGATACCACCAAGCAGAAATCCGGTACATGTGTCTTCATCCCCGATAACAGCGATTAATTTCCCCCGTCCTGGCATCGCTAATTCGGTTTATGTGTTCTTAAATTTACGAAAGAATGAATGAAATGTTTTCCCGTCCTGCAGGATCATATGCTTTAATCAGCTGACTAGTGCACTTCCGCTTTGATCAGACGTCACGCTTCGTGTCCTGCAGCTGATCTGAGATCGGTACTGCTCGCAATATTGACGTACGTAATCATGGTGATTCTCACAGTAAATCTGATCCTAAATCAGATGGCCGGTGCTCATGGGCAAAATGTACCTATTACTGTGAGAATTGTGTGACGTTATACGTTTGCGAACCCACATTTACATATGTTAGATTTGCGAAGCATTAAACATGAAATAAAGCTATTAGTTAGCTATGCGGAAAAGACAGCGCCGCTTGCGATGACGTCATATACACGCGACACTCGCTCATCCGTCACGTGAGACGGGAGTTGCAGGAAAACAACAGTAAAACTTCTCCACAAAATGGTATGTTTCGTTTTTATTGTTTGGCCATTTTATTCTTTTATTTGTATGACAGTGTTTTTATGATGTGATCAAGCTTTTTAATTTATTATGGTGATGATAAATATTGTGGTGAAAGGCTTGTCATCTTACGTCTATTTTTCAATATCTGTTTCTTGAATTGCAGACCACGGCTTTGACCCAGGGTTTGGAGAGAATACCCGATCAAACTGGGTATTTGGTTATTAGTGAAGACGGTGTACTTGCGGTGAGTAATGAAATGTGTAGTTAAAATAATTCTAGCCATTTCTAACTGAAAGACTGCAGTGTGTTGACTTGGCCAGTTGCTAAAAAATAATATAGTACCTGAGATGGAATTTCCTGCTGTCATACAAAACAGCTTTGGGAAACTCGTGAAAATTATGTTCTCTACAGGATTAAGGGAAAAGAAAGAAAAACTAGAACAGACTTTTTGTGAATGCAATATAAAATGACTAGACATCCTCAAATCATACGAATTCATTGGTAAACATATTAAAACATTTGCAACTCAGTGGTAAGTGAATTGTTTGGTCATTTTTAATAACAGTCAGCAGGAGAGCTGGAGAATGATGAACACACAGCAGGAGTGATCATGCAGATGGTGAGAACAGCTTGTCGGTTTAGGTTACATGGGACAGCAGAGCCTCCTTTCAAACGGATGTCAGGTAAGACACATGCATGTCTAGGTCAAATTTTGCACAGTTATGCAGTTGTTTTTTGTTACTGTATTGTGAAATAAATATAATTCTCATTAACACAATGTGGCAGAGTATTTTGTTCAAATTGTTTAATGTTTATGCGTTGTTGCGTATGTTAAAAATATCACCTGGATGTGAGAGAGACTGTTGATTGCTTCCAACCTTCATTTAGTAAATATTCTGCTGCTATTCTGTGGTTTTCTTCACAGTGATGTTTGAAGACTACGTTTACGCTGTGACCATCTCCGGGCAGAAAGTATTTGTTGTCAAGAGGCAGAACAACCAACGAGAACCTGTTACTGTCGAGAGGAAAATATGAACTGGCATGCACATACACACTCTTTTTCAAGCGTGAAATAGCGCCCTCATATGGAAACAACCCAGCCATTACAACTATTTGCCATTCAGCACAAACATACTCAATTACTTGTATGAAAACCCTATTACACAGATATGGGACCTTGGCAATAACGGGTGTATTTGGCCTGAGGCCTAGTAATCTTATGTGTTATTAATGTACAATGTCACAGATGGTGGTCACAGGTTGGATGTGTTGTCTTTTTGACACATGATAAGATACTGTCTAAAATGAAGCCCCATCTACTTGTTTTTTGTAATTGGTGTGTATTAACATTTTAAAGTATGTAATTTAATAACCATCAGCTTCTTGTGACTCTATAGGCAGGTTTAAGGAAGGACCTGATCATTCTGATTTCTTATTGTTTATGCATAATGAATGCTCATAAAAGCAGTTTACCATTGAGATCGTTACACTGCAAAGGTGTTATTGATTGTAATGTGTCATGTGTAAGGTGTGAGATGTTGTAATGAACAAGAAACAACAGAGGATTTATGGGTGTTATAAAATATGGTTTCACTTGAATCTTTAGTATAAAGCAGAACCTTAAATGCCATTCATGATTTCTTTTTTAAATGTGATTAATCTACAGGTTTTAAATCACCTTCCAGTAGTTGCATTAACAATACATTAAATAAAATACTACGCATAATTGTAGTTTCTTTTCATTTTTCACAGTTGTTGTTTTTACTTAAATTATACATATTCTATACTAATTTAGACATTATTGTTTTGTAGCTCTTTATGTTAGAGATAATATGTATATAGTTAACTAGTAACTATTTTTATTTAACTTCACAAACATGAAAACAACATAACATTTTAGGTTAATGTTGGTCTTTTCAAAGGCCATTATTTTCAAATCATGTATGCTTTAAACCCCAATACACGATATTTATCATCATCATTAAAACCATCTAAAGACTCCCCCATATTTCATTATATATGTCTTAAAAGGCTGTAATAGTTCAAGTAAGTTTTAAAAAAAGGGGAAGGATAAATGGGGAAGAAAAATACAGAAAAGTGCTTTAGGACAGGAAACGATTGCTTAAAGTCAAGTTGAAACCAACAGACACAGAACATTTCAAAATGTTTTCCTGCAATGTTCATTTGGCATCATCTGTTTCTCCATTCTGGTCCTGTTTTCCTTCCATGTTAACGCTTTGATAGTTCATTGGATAGCCAGTCCAGCCCTTCGTAAAGTCCTGTTCCTTGGGTGGCACACGTGGCCTGAACGTACCACTGCAAGGTTAAAGTGAGAGAAATCAAATATAACTGCTTAGTAACTCAACAGAACATTTGTAAGCACAAAAAGAGCTTCAAGACAAGACAAGAAACTCACAGTCTGACTCCGTAGATTGTGTAGGCTTAATTTATCTGTCAAGTCACTCACTCCCACGGCATTTGGCATGTCTTGTTTGTTAGCAAACACTAAGAGAACTGCATCTCTCAATTCATCCTCTTGCAGCTGATCACAGCAAAAAAAAGCATAGTTTTAGACAAAACCAAGAATTTGGTTGTCAATTCCATAAACTGAAGTCTTTTTTGGCTTTAGTGCATCCTAAAAGTGACTGTATTTTGTACACAAACTGAATGCCAGTGTATGCCACCTTTCTTGCTCCCACTGTTCAGCAAGTCTATCGATTTTCAGATTACTTACCATTTTAGAGAGCTCTTCTGCTGATTCTTCTATTCGTTCTCTGTCATTACTGTCTACTACAAATATAAGGCCCTGCAAAAGACCACAGTCAGCATGGATAGAAGAAAGCCCATGATTCAAAGAATATGCATTTAAGCAGAGCTGAAACCTAATACATTAACTCCGTCCAGCTGACACAATGGAAAACTACAGTAGCGGTAGATGGTCCGAGGTCATGAGACCTCCTTCATACCTGTGTGTTCTGAAAGTAATGTCTCCATAAGGGTCTGATTTTGTCCTGACCACCAACATCCCATACAGTAAAGCTAATATTCTTATATTCAACCATCTCCACATTAAAACCTGCCCAAAATCACACAAATAAATGTTGACAACTTTGATAAAGCAGCAAAACTACATATTCAAATAATTTCATTCATTAAATAATTTTTTTTGTGATGTGAGGATGGTACGATGTCATTCTTTGTATGTGATTTTTTTTAGATTTTCTATGAAGAATTGAGGTTATTGTTATTTGATGTGATTTGTTACTTTCATGAATGAGTATTTCTAATGACGTAGGTATGGAACGTGATTAGACATTGACAAACTCTTGTAGTGATTGGTGGTGTTACTATTTTTAAAGGAACTTGTATTCACACATGTATGTATTTGCCTGATGAAGGTCATGAGACCGAAACGTTGTAATACTAATTAAATTTATCTTTTTTGCAAGGACTGATAGTGTGCAGGATTTCTTTTCTTTTTGCTTAATTCATTCAAATGGAAATGCTCACCAATGGTTGGTATGGTTGTTACAATTTCTCCCAGCTTCAGTTTGTAGAGAATAGTTGTTTTACCAGCGGCATCCAGACCAACTGAAGCAAACATACATAAAAAGTGTTAAAAACGTGTTGTTGGTGTTTTAAAACACCTGGCCACTTACACTATGACAACATACTGCATATACATAAGCCAACATCTTTACACAGTTATACACCACACTGGAATAAATACTACACTTTTCTTAATATATTATCTTCCTACCTATAATAACTATGTGCATTCCAAAAACTATTTTTACAGTGGTTGGTTCCTTTACGATCCAGTCTAACTCACCCAATAAAATACATTACAGTTAAAAAAACATACATAATTTATATGTGTATCAAGAATGCTGATAGGTCTAGGATTACAACACTTTGGTAAAGTGGCAAAAACAACGGCTTCACCCAACAGGGACATAACAGAGATTTCTATGATGATGCTTTAATAAGTCATTACGAAATAAACGCGCTAGTACGTAATTTAAATGATAAACATAAATCCTTTACACTAAAGCATCACGGCTGCTGTTTCTATGATTAGGAAATACTGAGCCATTAGTATTCTCATCTGTTTCTCGCCGAAGAGTTTGGAAAACAGCGACGTAATAGTAAGCCCCATGTTAAAACTCACACAGTCAACAGGATACTAAAGAAAAACAACTAAAACCTTCACGCTAAAACCATGACAACCTGCCGGTGTGTGTCAGATCAGATCACATCAGACAGATCATCGTGGGGTGTATGACGTCACTGCCTTTAAACGTCGAGCTTATTTAAATGTGAAACAAACAAACAGACAACAATACGTGAAAATCGAATCGTTTTATTCCATACAATTATTGAAGCAAATAATTGTATAAATATAAATACATGCATGTCATTTCGTTTTTACTAGCCGATTAAAGATAAATTGTGCATTTTTTGTGCTTTTCTTACAAATGTGCAATTGGTAACAAAATATATAATAATTTTACCTATAACTTAATGCAATTAAATCCTGTCTGTAATACAGTCATAACTGCATCGAAAAACTTTACATAAATCTTTAAAAACTAAATGGTTAGACTTTTATTTTTCACGCATACGTCACTTCCCATTCCAACCAGGAAGAGATTGTTAAGCAAGTAAACAGGACACGTATTCAAGTAAATGCGGTAATTCTCTTTGTAAAACTAATTACGTGAACACCAATAGTACCAAATATCACATACAGTTAATGCTGTATGCACAACGCGTTTCGTGTCGTGTCGTGAGATGTGCTTTTATGTGCTCATTTTCTGTGACTTCCAAGTTGCTAGCTAGTTAGCCAACAAACAATAATATGATCAGTAAACCTAATGCCATATTTATTTTAAAGTCTATGTCAGCTTATTAATATTTACTTGTAATTTACCTTAGTATTGTAGCAACAACACTGTATATTGGTCATTATTTAGCTGGCTAGTGCAATACTACTGGTTATGATGCATTGCATGTATTTATATTTATGTGTCCATGTGGATTCACTTCATAAAACGTCAAATATTACAATTCTGCAGTGTTTGCTTTTTGATATCAAAAAAGTTGAATTTGCTCTTTTGCAGGTGAAGATTATATCTTTAAGTATGAAACCTGACTGACAGTGATACAACATGGAGAAGTTTGGAATGAGCTTTGGTGGAGGCCCAAGCAAGAAGGAACTGCTTGAAACCATTGATGTTCAGAAGAAACAACTTGTAAAGTACCAAACTCGTTTTAAAGATGTTGTCAGAGCATACCAAAGCCTACTTAAGGAAAAAGAGGCCTTGGAAGCCAGCCTGAAAGTACTGTCCATTTCTCAAGAAGTCGACCTAAGCAACCATCGAGAAAGCCTTTCTTCAGGTGGAAGCTATGGAAACGCAGAACGACCTTTGCTGGCTGACCTCGGGGATGACCGCTGTTCCCTTCATAGTGAAGATAGTCAGGACACAGCAGCTTCTGCTGATACAGCCAATAGTGTGACTAGTAATAGCACTAAGGGAGACCTAACAGAAGAGGACCAAACCTGTACTGTAGATGGAGCTGTTGGTGCTGTCGCATCTGTCTTGCACCAGCAAACTGAGGAGGCGAATGGATCCGAAAGTGGTATCAGCACCAGCAGCAGTGGATCTCTGGAGCAACCAACTGCTGTTTCCGGTGCAGTAGACGCAGACCGTCGTATCATCCAACTAAAATCGCAACTATCCACCCTGACCAGTTCTCTGGCCACCGTCACTCAAGAGAAATCCAGAATGGAAGCTTCGTTCCAGGCGGACAAGCGGAAGATGAAGCAAGAACTGGAGGAGATACAAGCCAGGTTGGAAGAAGATCAGAAGCAGCACCAGGCAGAGCTCCAGAGCTTGCAAGAGCAACTGGCAGAGAGCAAAGCCCGAGTCATCACCCAACAGCACGAACGGGAGCAGGAGCAAGGTGACCACGCGCACATGCTCAGAGAGCTCCAGAAACTCCTCCAGGAGGAGAGGGGTCTGAGACAGGATGCAGAACTTACGCTCGAAGATGCTCGAGAATCCCTAGCCGAAGCAATCTGGGCGGCAGATAGAGGGCTGGATTACGAGGTGCGACTGAAAGAGATCACTGAGGAACATGAGGAGCTGAGGAAGAGCCTGAAGGCTGCAGAAGTGGAGAAGAGCAAACCCGACCCGCGTGTGGAGGAGCTCCAGCAGGAGATAGCAGAGCTGAAAGCCCACTTCAATCAGCAACTTCAACAAGAGATCCAAAAGGTAAGTTTAAAACAGATTTTTTCGCTTTTCCTTTAACATTTTTTGTAGTAAATTTTTATTCGATCTAGGTATTACTTGTGTCAGGATCAACTAAATTTGTGAAATTTAGCAGTTAATTTATTTATAAGCGTCTGAAAATTATTTTTTATTTCTTGATGTGTCTATGTAGGCGGCACATGCAGAGGAACGTCAAAGAGGCCAGGCTCAGATGGAGGAGGTACGAGTTGCCAGCCTTGAGGAGCGTGTGTCTGAGCTCTCCGAGTTGCTGGGTGCCTGCGAGAAGGCCAGACAGAAGGACCAACAGAAAGCTCAGAGGCTGCGGGAGCGCATCCTTCAACTAGACACTGAAAACAAAACCTTGGCTATCGCAGCGGTCAACAGGACAACCTCCGATCTAAACATCGATGAAACAAACTTGAGCATGGACGTGTTGAAGGACAAGCTTGAGAAGGTGAAGAAGTTACTGCTGTTGGCTGCACAAAGATCTCAAGACCAGAATCTGGATATTGATAAGCTTCTGGAGGACGAGAAGGACTTGGACGCCTCGGATGGTGAAAAAGCCACCGCACTCCACTACCAGCAAGAGCTCCGGCAACTGAGGGAGGAGTTTGAACGCTACAAAACAAGGGCCCAAGGTGTTCTGAAAACCAAGAACACAAAAGATGGCAACCAGGCCCAGGAGCTGGAGGAAGCACGAGACCAGCTGGCCGAACTGAAGGAGAAGTACATCAACCTTCGAATTCTGTCCGATGAAGCAGAAGCACGGCACAAACGTGACCTGGAGGAGCGTCAGAAAGGGCTCGTGGTGCTCCAGCAGACCCATAAACAGGAAGTTGAGAGGCTGGAAGCCCAACACAGGGAGAACTTCCTGCGGCTTGAGGGAGAGCTGCACAAACAAAGAGACCGCACAATGGCCCTGCTGGCAGAGAAAGACCACGAGCTGGAGCGGCTACGGGCAGCCGCAGTGATCGGCTTCGGAAGCCATCAGAGGCATGCTGCAAATAACGGCGCAGCGATGGAAGAAGGTGACTTGGAGGGGGATAATCCAGCACATGACGAAAGTGACATCATCGCTCAAGCGCTCAAAATCGCCGGGCCAAATGAACCAACTTTATTACTGTACGCCGAACAGCTGGCACGCAAGGAGGTGGAGGTAGCCGCCTTACGCAAGCAAAAACATCGACTCGAGGAAGACCTGCGCCAGCTACAAGGGAAGCTGATCGCTAATGGGGAGAGACATGAAGAAGAGATTGCTGAGATACGTGGTCAGCTGGACAAGCGTATTCGGGACCAGGGAAGAGATGGTGCTAATCTTGAGTACCTGAAGAATGTTATTTATAAGTTTCTCACACTCCATGATACCAGAGGACGCCAGCAGACTCTCACGGCCATTCTGACTATTTTGCACTTTAGTCCTCAAGAGAAACAAGCCGTGCTGAAGCAGCAGGCATACAGTTGGTGGACGGCAGGGATGCGATAAAGACAATTTATGATTCTACTGTGCTGAGAGAAATATTCTGTTATTTTTATTGACCAATGATTTAGTGTGCAAAGTTAAAGGGTAACGAGGGTAAAGAGTTTTGGGTGTGTTTCTGAGAAACAATAAATAAAACTTCTCCTGTAAGAAACAAAGTCGAATATTAGATCTTGACACTGTTTTGACTCTTGCACATGGGTGCAACAGACTGTTTCAATTCAGTTTGTATAATATGTAGAGATATGTAATATAGTCTCTGCTGTATAGACTTATATAACACAACATTTTAATAAAACACTATTTTGGATATGTTTAAAGGTTCAAATCTACAGAATGATTCATGCCAAAGAAGGCCCTGTAAAATATTTGTTTTTTCTAATGAAAACTAAACGGGCTGTTAAGAGGTAAAGCTATTATCAATCTGACATTTACTTTCAGACATAAGCACATTTATATGGTTCATGGTGAACTCCATTCATATATTTAACACAGAACTGATTCTAGTCTGCTTTGAATTGGTTAGCCTCCAGTACCTTTCAAGTTTTCGTTGGAGGTTTTTTCCTGATATATCCTGAGGCTTTTGATGACTGCACTGCTACATTTGTTTATTTCTACTGTATGCATATAAATCATTTGAGAAACTTCATCACCATGTCAGTCTTTTGTAAATAAATTCCAGCATTCCTGCAGTCATACACATACAAATAAACAATTTTTCTCTCAAGCATTTTGTCATTTTTGTATTAAAAACAGTGAAGAAGTAGAAAAAAAATGCACTTGGGAGTTGATTCAACAAGTTTTATTTCCATACATTGTATGCACAACAGAATTTGCCATTGTCTAATACTAACATTTTAAACCCTTGTAATATTAAAATGATAAATTAGGAAAAGTCAGCTCTTACTAGGCACAAAACAAAATGGCAAAGGAAACTTTTGTCATTAAAAAAAAGATTTTGTGCACTTGATTCTTCCTAAAAACAGAGATGCGTCCATTTCTTCAGACATGACTTCAATAAGCACTGTAGGTCAAATGTCTTTACCACATAAGATGTCTTGCTGGTCTGTTTAAACAGACTTTAATATAAAACACGACTATGAAAACAAAATAAAGCCCTTTCAAAATGAAATTGTGTGTAAAAGTGGATCTGTAGCAATAGTTTAATTTCAGCCTGCTTAAGAAAATAACAACCCCCCCCCCAAAAAATAAATAAATAAATCCTTAAAAGCACAAAAAACCCAGACAGGAACCAAAA
The DNA here is from genome assembly GCF_024868665.1 of Triplophysa rosa. Classification (NCBI taxonomy): domain Eukaryota; kingdom Metazoa; phylum Chordata; class Actinopteri; order Cypriniformes; family Nemacheilidae; genus Triplophysa; species Triplophysa rosa. The sequence goes on from NC_079913.1 coordinate 9,553,708, forward strand.
AGCATTCATTTGTGCCCAATACAGTTTATACAGATTTAAGTACCTTACACATAATGGTACTGTTTTTTAAGTATAAACTTAACCAGCTCCACATTTGTTGCGATTACATTATGAAACACATCACCCAACTCTTTCATGTGACTAAATCTCTCTTGAAACCATGCAGACATTATGCTAGCCTCAATTCAAAAATCCTGGATTTATACTATCAATTAGGCTTCTGAATTAAAAATGAATTTCAATATGGACTGATCTGTATTCAATAATCCAGCCCTGAATTACATAAAATCCTTATCTCATATAAGAACTCCATAAAAATCGGCCAAACAACAACGTGCACGAGGTGATTCTGTGCTGAGGTTAGAGGTACTGTGTCAAAAACTGTAACCAAAAGTGATGCTGTGAGTGTCCTTGACCCCAGAATAATACCACTATTACAGAACTAAAAGCTTTGATATTTAATAAATCATTTTTAAAAACCCTAAAATCACACTTACAGATGAGAACATAAAATTATTGCAATCTATGAACTGCAGTCTTCCCGTGTTCTTCATGTGTTGTCTAGTGCTGTCTAGCAGCATCGCCTGTAAATTCTCTCCTGTATATCTATAATGAAAGGCCTCTCAGGTAGTGTGTGTGTTTTACTGGTAAAATAGTTGTTGGTTTATACCTGTGCAGGTGTCAGGGGTTCATTGATAGCTGGTATTCTGAAATATTAGCGTTGTGGCACAGAGAGCCTGTGTATATGTCAGTGTTCATGTGGTTCTGACTGTGATTGTCTGTGTAATACTGTCTGTAGATCTTCTGGCAGGGAGCTGATGATGGTCTGAATGGACTGCTCTAATCTCTCCAGTTGTTCTTCTTTGACTGGAAGCTGGTGCCTTCGAGCTTTTGCCTGGATAGGAGGTGCAGAGAGAAACTTTTTCAGGTTCTGTAGCCCAGTCGGTAGAACGTGACGCTAACACCCCAATATCATGCGTTTTATTCATGCTATAACACAGACATAAAAATGAATTAACCAGTTTCTCTCTCAGCTTCAGGATGAGGTCAACAATTTCTACTTCCGATTTGTCTCTGGTCCAAGCCAACAGATCCTGAATGAGTGAAAACAAAAGCAGAAAAAAATATTCTTGTAGTGCAACACCGATTTGATGTAACCACTCCAGTGATCTTTCATTTTAGCAGGCAGGTGTTTTTCATTTAAAATTATGCATTCAGAATTACAGATTTTTTTTAAGTTTCAATGGTTTTGAAGCAGAGACTATTTTAGGGAATAGGGATTAATATACTCTCACAGCTGCACAGATGGCCTCTAAATGGAGACATTCCACTTTCTGAGTCATCTCTCTGTGCCTGAGACGATACCAGCCGTCAAAGTTTGGAGAACGGAAGAACCTCCTGAAAGTCAGACATTACTTCATATGGACAACTGAATAAAAGGTTTGGGTTTTAATTCTGATCTTCCTGGTGTGTCACCTGTACAGTCCCATCCAATCTCCTTTGAGCACTGAGGTAAGATGAGGCCCTCCTTGGTCCAAAGTCTTAATAAATTCCTCTTGACTGAAGGGTCGGATTTGTGGAGGAGTCTGAGAAACATGAAACAATTTAATATCTAAACAAGCTTGGGAACTGGCTTTGTATTTGGAAACTGGCTGAGATTCAGATGGAATGAGGCAAGCGACCCACGTCTCCTATTAATGTAATGAATTGATCTCTATCAATTCAAATCTAATCATATCATCTTGAACCAACCTTCCATGGAGACACAGTTCTCTGCGGGGGCATGAGACTGGACAAGTACTGCTCCTAAAGACAAACAATGGTGTGAATTCGAAGATGAGGACTGTTCAATGAATGAAGTAGTAATAAAATAGTAAGACTGTCATTAGGTACCAGTGGAAAAATGAAACTCTGCGTCTGATCCAACAGATGCCGCCTCAATATGGAGCTCTGCACCTCTGATGGTCTTTTTTTCTGGATACCCTGAAGGCAAAAAGAGGACACTTAATATTGCTTTTGGTTTCAATTCAATACCGAACGAACAATTGCAGCCAACCTTTAAGATTCGTTTGATGAGGGCTTTGTCTTTCTGTAGGAAAGTCTTGTATGCTGTGTATATACCTTTAAGAAAGAACAGGAAAAATCTCAAAGATACAATTTTGCATTAAAGGGATACTTCACGCAAAAATGAAAATTCTGTCATCATTTACACCTTCGAGTTGTTCCAAATCTGTATAAATTTCTTTGTTCTGATGAACACAGAAAAAGATATTTGGAAGAATGTTTATAACAAGACATATTTTGCCCCCCATTGACTACCATGGTAGTAAAAATACAATGATAGTCAAAAGTGCCCCAGAAATGTCCTGCATTCTTCAAAATGTCTAATTTGTGTTCAACAGAACAAAGAAAAGATAAAGTCATTTTTCCTACTGTGGGAGTCAATGGGGGGCAAGATCTGTTTGGTTTTAAGCATTCTTCCAAATATCTTTCTGTGTTCATCAGAACAAATAAATTTATACAGATTTGGAATAACTCGAAGGTGAGTGATGACAGAATTTTCACTTTTTTGGGTGAAGTATCCCTTTAAACAGACTAACGCAATCTCTTGTTGTGTACCTGGTTTTGTATCCAACGTTTTCAACTTAGCCAATTTCTTGATCTTCAACTGCTTTGGCAAATCACCTGCAGGAAAGAGAAACCAAACTCAAACATCATGCATGCACACATCATATACTGTACAAGTCATTATGGGGTTAAAATGCAGTGTTGTTTACCAGATATCTTCAAGTCTCCGAGGCGAATGATGTGTGGCCAGCACTGAAAAGTCTTTATGAAGAAAGGGTTTGTGACACCCAGTATCACGTTAGGACTGTCAGAAGAAAATACACAGAGGTGTCACATGCATTAAACAATGCGGAGGTGGTTCGCATTTTAGAGAATCCATCATGAAATTCTTAAAGGAACAGCATCACCCAAAAATGAAAATGATGGCATAATTTGCTCTTAACTCGTAGACAGTGTTTTAAAAACGTTGCCAGCCAATGCAAGCTTTTTATTATCGAGAAAATGCTTAAAAGAAAATATGATGGCACATACAATACATCAAATGCACCTCCTACTGTATAACACTGAAAACATGGAAAGCCAGATAAACATTCTAATAATGGGAAGCGTTGTGTCATAAATGATGGAAATCTTGTCAATGGTGGGAATTGTATGTACTACAAAAATGGTGTCAACCAAAGGTCATATATATCAAAGGGATGAATTTAGTTACAACGATTTCATCTGTTTTTCACACAAAATTAAATGGCTTCAAAAACCTTGAACTGTTGTGGAATTTTTTTTACCTTGGAGCCCAGCTCCAATTCATTTTCAATATATGGGAAAAGCAGCCAGGTATTCTTTAATAATAACATTATTTGTGATCCATTGAATTAAAGAAAGGCAACGTAATATATATAATTATATAGAACAATGAGGGGAATAAATACTAACAGATTTTCATTTTTCTGAAAAACTGTCCTCTTTAAGAGTGGCTGTGTGTCTTTGCTTACGGAGCCTGAGTTCTGGTGGTATACTCCTTGAATTCACTGTCATGAATGGTGAAGTAGGGTCTGTAATCACCACAGTACCGCATCGGGGCGATGGAGCTACAACAAAAGAGCATCTCATATAAACACAAAAGTTTAAAACTGCTTTAAAAACGGCTTTTTGACCATTTATTAATATCACTTACCAAACTAATTTTAGTTTTATATGTTTTGCACCATAAAGGAGATTTTTACATGCTAAGTTAATAATAACCGTCATGTGTGCACTGCTGGGAACTGTGTAATGAGAACACAATGTCCCTACCTGACCAGGGCCAGCACAGTCTCCGAGGAGCCAGTTGGAGAGGGTGCCATGACAACCACTGGCTCTCCTAGCAACATCAGCTCCCAGAGCATCTGCACGTGAATCAGGACTGACTGGAAACATCTAATCACATGAAAGGTCAATTAGGGTAATCTGTAGCTATGGTGCGCAATCACTGAATGCTGCAAACTCAACAGATGGTTTAGTCATTACAGAACACATGTAAGCAGTAACATACTTGAAAAGGTCCAGCTCGTGAACTGATGGAAGAATCATGGGGGCAGGGAGCAGATTCTATAAAAACAACATTTTATGTTGTTATCTTTGAGCACAAAGTCACATTCAAATACAAGTTCTTATTAAGAGAATGCATGTGCGAGGTACAGTAGGTACCTCTTGTTGTGTCTGTTTAGAGAGGCTTCCTGCTGGTGTTTCAACGTTTGAGGGAATTGTGACCTGCAAATAGAGCTCTGGATTAGTCTGTGAAACTACAATCAAACACAAAGTTATCAAACGTTGATAGGTCTCACCTGCATCACCACACCCATCACAGGTAAGTTAAGTGTTTGCCCTGGTACTGGTGCAGGCCACTGATCAATCTCATTGCAGACTACAACAAATAATATTACATTAGGTTAGGTTAAGTTGTTCCCTTAAATTCTGCTCTTTATTGAGTCAGAACTCCAAAAAGAAACATATAGGCCTGGTTTCACAGACAGTGCTTAAAGGGGTCATATGGCGTGAACACGTGTTTTTCTGTGTCTTTGGCGTGTTATAAGTTGCCCATGCATGTATTAGACACGTAAAATTGCAAAAATGAAAGTGTCGGAACAAAAGATGCATTCTATCTAAAAGCAAATGCTCAGCCAGACCTGCCTGAAACGCCTCGTGTAACCACACCCCCACAAATCTACGTCAGTTCGTGGTATGATTTGACTAAGAGCGCCCAAATGTATACGCAAGTAAGGTGGGCGTGCCTGTCAGTACAATTGCTTTGGAACCTGATGTTCCAAATATGGTAAGAGGCGTTACATTTCCCTCACACGCTTGCAGTATTCGACCAATCACTACGCACTGGCCAATCATAGCACACCTCGCATTTCAGAGCGATGAGCTTTGTTAAGAATCTGCGCTTTTGAACCTTAAATCGTGTATACACATTGCATTAAATCTAAAACAATTGATAATATTCGTTTTAGCCATGTCATATGACTCCTTTAAGGCTAGTCCCAGACTAAAATGAATGTTCGACCTGTCGTTACTGAATATAACTGGCCCTGAAATATCTTAAAATATATTAGTGCCATTGTTTTGTCTCAAGATGCAGACCCGTAATGTATTCTTCAAGGCATTTTTATAAAAGCGACATAAATATCTTAAATCAACTAAGGCATAGTCCTGGCTTAAGCTAAACCGTGTCTGTGAAACCGGGCCATAAAGTCAAATTAACCTCACCAGTCTCTAAACAGGGTTCAAGTTTTTCAAAGTACTCGGGGGCGATGACCTGCAGCAAAGAGTGGAACAACTCCACAAACGGCAGTCTGGACACCACCACCAACGACTGTAAATAATATTACATATAATTACGATTACATTATATTCTGAACAAACTACCAAACAGCTATTCATGCACATATTTGTTTTTTTAAATACAGTAATTAACAGAAGACATTAAATTACAGCGTTGTAAACCTTTGTTTCCGACAGAATAAACGTGTATATTTCAGTCGAGTTACACACCTTCTGAAAGTAGCCTCTTTTGACAGACGCATCTTTCACTTGTCTGAAATAGACATACCCATGGAAATGTGCATGCTCCTTCTAAAAGAGAAATTAAATCATATACATGCAATTTTCATGTAAATTCTGGGTTCAGTTTTTTTTTACCCATTTTTGGAATGTATTGCTTTAAAGGAGGACCACTAGTAGGCCTAAACAAACTTCAAAGGGGGCCTCAAGATTACTTAAAAGTTTTCAAAACAAGATAAACCTATAGGCTTAAAAAAAAAGGTAAAAAAAATTGTGTCATTTCTTTTTTATTACAGATATACAGTACATCTTTCATGTTATGCCAAACTCTAGAATATCTTGTAGAAGAAATTGAGAGTGGGGGACTTTGGGGTCAAATTGTGGATAATGGGGGGTTTAGATTCACTGGTGCACTTACATGCTATTATAACAGATTAATTATTTATTGCATTATGAAATTAATTTTAGTCTATGGCAGTGATCTTTATTCTCCAACCTTGGAGAGCTACCGTCCTCTAGTGCAGCTCCAACACACCTGTCTGTAATTATCAAGCAACCTTGAACATGTTAATTAGCTGGTTCAGGTGTTTTTGATTTGGGAATGAAAGCTCAAATTTTCAGAATGGTACATGGTAGCTCCCCTGGAGCGGGGTTGGAGACCCCTCGTCTATGGTTTAAAACTAATGTTGCCTTCATGTGCTAGCGCAAATTCGATAATTCCCACTTCAACCTGGAATTAATCTATGGAAAAGGGCTCTTTTATTGTTAGTAGATACTTGTAATGTTTTAATGCAACTAAATCATTAGTAACATTAATGTTACTAAATACTGTTAATGTGTCTAAATCCAGACGTTACTTCCGGGTTGAACTGGGAATTATCGAATTTCCGAGAGCACGTGAAAGCAGCATAATTCACAGGACAATGTCTTCAAAAATGGGATATAAAGTGCAGTTAATTAGTTCTAAAGCAATATATTTGGGTCATTCTGGGAATATTTGTAATGGCCATACTAAAGGTGTTATTCCACCCAAAGTTTGTGTTAGTACACCATCAGTCTGGTCCAAGTCTAGTAAACATTTTCTGGACACTGGCATGACAGTCGTCCACTAGTGCTGATAGAAGAGACGGAGGATGAAAACATGAACATGAAAATGTCTGAATGCAAGTACATTTCATACCTGCAAAGTCACAGGTGCGGCCCGGTTGTATGCATCTTCCTGTCCAAACCAAGAGCCCCTGCGGCCCACCGAATGCCGCAGTCTGAAGCTAAACTGAGTGTCTCCAAGGCATCCTGGGAAAGACATGGACTCATGTGAATGAGCTGGAATGCTCATGTTTCATATATCACAACAACATCTATAAAAGACTCTTAATACGAATTACCTGAGTATGAATCAGGGAAGGATAAATAACAGATGCTTGTTTTCTAAAAACAAAAAATGAGATGATTTAATTTAATAAACAAGTGCATTTTGATCATCATTGCTACATATTCTGTTACATACACAGCCATTTGAAATATAATTCATGGGAAATAAACACTAATATTGTAAATTCTTACCTCCTTCTCCGTGAGCTTGACATCATGTGGGTAAACGAGCTGATGATGACAATAAGGTTAACGTCACATTGATACACAGACAGACATGTTGTTGAATTAACAATGATATAAAGAGCATTGCAAACAAGATAGACTGACAAAGACACGCCACTAACGTTACACCTTATCAGTCATTTCAAGGGTGTAGTACAAACACCCTTGTAACAAGCAAACAGATGTACGAGGTGCATGCACATCATTTGTGTACCTCTATGGCTTGCCCGAGCTCGAGGTCGAAGGTAACGACGCACACGCACTCGAGCCAAGCGGAGAACCGGGACCACGGCTCCGGTGTTTGTGAATTCGTAGCCGCAGTCTTTGAAGCTCCTTCCCGAGAATCACAGCTGTCAAATGGGTCCATTGTGAATTAATCCATTTGATCTCCACTTGCTCATGCTCATATGAATGGTCGCGTCCTCGGTCATCCTTCAATAATGGAAGTCTGGAAGTCTTAACAGCGCCCTCGCGTGGGGAGGACTGACGTATGACTGTCATGACTCGTACGTAATAAATCTCTAATATATACCAAATTGTTTCTGGTTTGAAATTAATTAATTAAAAACAGAATTGACCAGTTTTAAATGGCTGTAAGAGATGAAGTTATTAATAATGAGTTAAAGTTAAAATATAGTTTGGTTCATAAATCATAGTTTCTTTTGGCTTATAGTTTGGTGTTGAACCTGATGGGTGGTGGCATGAAGGAAAGAAGACTGAAAAACAGTGTAATTGACTATTTCTTATATTTCACATTGCACCGTGTAATTTCCCTCAGTTTGCACTTATTTTATAGAATTATTTTCCATATTTATATGTACTGTAAAGTCTAAATGAAGAGTTTGGTTCCAAAATGAGATAACTCAGTTTTTAATTTTTTTCAAAATACATGTTTTTTATTATGTTATCATGTTTTTATTGTGTTTTATTGTGTTAGTTAGCTGTATTTTTGAGTTATTATGGCTTAAATAAAAACAAACCAACTGCAGTTTGATTGATATTAATTCGAATGCACAATAAAAACACATGATTTTTGAAAATCTTTAAAAACGGAGTTATCTATCTCATTTTGGAAACAAACTCTTCAAATGTACTTTATACGCTTTGGGAATAGAATGTTGTAAATGTAAGCATCACGGCAATAAAGCTTTGTTGACTCGTCTTGACTAGTTGAAGGGAATGCGCTCTGTGCGCAGTCAATAATGCGCGCGCGCGCGCGCTTCTATAACAGAGTTTCGCCATTTTGAATAGAAACATATCAACGGTTTTTATTTTCCTCTCCCCCACGTCTCTCGCCGTGCACGAGAGCGCCCGTGACAACTCTGCGTAGTGATTTACATCAGAATATTGCTTAATTATTAATCCTTTAATAAAATAAAGGGTAAACCCAACAACTTTGATGGGCACGATGGCTCGCGCATTGGCCAGATAGTTAAGAGGAAAACGGTCTCGTGGCAGCTGCGGGGTTTCACACAGCGCGCGCGGGGCAGCAGCAGCGCCACCGCTGCACGAGCCTGACCAACACTAACCGATAACCAGTCTAGCAGCCTGAAGACACTTACAGTGGGGGTAAGTTTAAGTGGAAACAGCCTGTTTACATACATAAATAGCCCTGAACGGGCCGACTCTGCCCGGGTTGTACAGAACCTGGTTCGTTAATAGGTGTTTTGCGTGAAGAACGTGTCAGTTTCGGATAAGGAGAAACTTCTGTGAGAGATTGGGTTGGAGTTAGCCAGGCAAGCTAGCAAACAAACCAAAAACATCTCGTTGTAGACACTAAATAAAGACATACGCATTGTATACGTCCGATGTTACATTTAATTATAAACGAGGGTGTATTTAATTTGTTTTGTTTCGAGTTTGTGTCTCTTATAAAACACGGAAACCAGTTATGTTGCTAATGTTAGCCACCGATGCTAAGGACAGCTAGCGGGGCCCAGCTGTAAACATGCACCCACAGACATTTTCTCCTGAAACAGGTATTCTGCACTTTTAAACGCGTCTCGTGGTTTGGCTTTATGTAGGTAAATATTTGTACGCTTCTGCTTTAAATCTCTGCCCTTTAAAGTGTAAAAATGCGCTGGTATGTTGTTGACTTTGTAAACACGACTGAAATTATGTTGTCATTGGCAGCCACCATTGAGTAACGGTAGTTCATATGTCAGTTCATCCCTCCAGCTATTTGACTATTGACTTGCACAACATCATTATATTCATTCAGTATGATAAATGCAATCTCGTATTGAGTTTTGTAATGCATCAACAGCCCTTCGTGGTCCAGGGTTCAGCACAAGTTGCTGGATCAATTTCCTAAGTAGGCAGCTTCTGGACGGTTGTGCAATCAGAATATAACCAATTTATGACCTTCCGATATTCCCTCCGACATCCCTTCTCGTCTCTCCTGTGTGTGGCAGCTTATATTGTTTGTAAATGCTACCCTTGTTCTATTTTTGATGGATTGTAGAACAGAGACGTGCTTTCCTGTTTAGAGTTCATCGGGGAGTGCGTGTTTTGTTTGAGTGCACTAGTTGAATGTCTCTGCACGTGCACACAATGATGTGCACATAAAAGAAGGAAACAAGTCCTATTGTCTTTTTTGGAAGCTTTTCCCAATTGAAAGAAGTGGTGGTAACTTGCACAGCTGCAGATCAATGATGGAGCTTCTTTCCGGTGTAGTGCGTGCTCTGTGCTTGTTGTCAGATCAGTATGTAGTGTTCAAGGAAGCTGTTACCAGCTGCTCTCTCGAGTATGCCAACTGCTCCAGAGATGTGTCATAGGTATACCTTATTTATGGGGAGGTATGATGTCACCAAGTGACACCTAGTCTAACTTCCTATTCTATTTAACGCTGATTTAAAAATGTGATTGGAAGATTTTCTTTGATGCGTGAAGTATGTGCCATTTGAGCAAAGGCTTAAAATAACCGTTTACATATCTGCTAGAGAGGCACCATGGGGTCAATTTGAGGAAGAGAGTTTGCATGTGTTTGTTCGCTGCTGGCAAGGAAATGGTAATTTCTCATTCTTGTTTCTTTTCCACAGTGTCGGTTCTTCTGAGGAGTGTATTCGAGGAGTGCCTGGTGGGAAGTGGACCTCATGCAGATTAATGCTAGGTCATTCTGTGCTGTTTGCATCTTGCCACTCAAATGCCTGTCTGCCTGTGGAGGAGGTGTAACTAAGGATTCACGAGTTTCATCAGCTGGTAAAAATCTATTCATTTAACTAATGCTATAAATGTTACATTCATTCCTAAGGAGTCTACAGGGGTGCTGGATCACTCACAGTTCTTTGAGCGTATGGCCTGTGTGAAATATAATCATATATATATATATATATGAAAGAAGGAATTGTTGCGCTTCATTTTCCAGTTGCGTCATGTTTTGTTTTGAGTGGGATGTGTTGGATGCTTTAAAAGTCCTTCAATTATTTTTGTTCCCTTCCTTGTTCTATTGGTGTCCAAATTCTCTTTCATCTGTTCGTTCTGCTTTCTGTCGTGTTTCTTCCTCTCTCCCATTAACTCCAAAATGTATTTCAAAACCTATTCAGCTGTCTACTACATACATAGCTGCCTACTGTCTGTATAGCAGCCATCAGCTGTAACTGAAACCTATAAGGGGCTAATATAGAATGCTCTATATAGACTACAAGTCTAAGCAAAGCGTCACACACATTGGTTGGCAAAGGAGCTTTGACTCCAATTTATTCCACTGGAGTTGACATGTTGCTAAGTTAAAGTGATAGTTTACCCAAAAATGAAAATTCGGTCATCATTTACTCACCCTCTTGTCATTTCAAACCTTTATGACTTATAGAACATCATATTTTGAAGAAAGTTGGTAAGCGAACCGAACTGGCCCCCATTCACTTCTTTTGTATAGACACAAAACCAATGCAAGTGAATGGGGGCCAGTTAACAACCCTCTTCAAAATATCTTCTTTTGTGGTCTGCAGAAGTAAGAAAGTCATACAGATTTGAAATGACGAGGGGGTGAGTAAATGATGACAGACTTTTTATTTTTGTGTGAACTATCACTTTAACAATGTGGTACACTTTGTCTTATTGCTCGCTTTCCCTTTTTGACATTCACCTCATCCCGTCCTCAGGTCTGTGCTTCCTGCCATCATGTTCTGGAAGTTTGACCTGAACAACACCTCCCATATCGACCAGCTGCTGGATCAAGAGGATGTGACTCTGAGAGAGTTGATGGAAGAGGAGGATGTTCTGCAGGAGTGCAAAGCACAGAACCGCAAGCTCCTGCTCTTCCTCTCCAAGGAAGAGTGTATGCAGGAGCTGGTCACTCTCATCACCGAGGAGCCACCTGCTGATCTGGAGGAGAAAACACGCTTCAAGTAAGGAAAAGGATGCCACACAGCTTTGTGTCTCTCACTTTAGTTTTATAGCTGTTTTATGAGTGTTTCTACATATACCTAATTCATGTGTTAAAACTAAAATGGCACATTTTCTTGATGATATGCTTTAGCCCAGCCAATATTTTGCTGACCAAGTGCAGACGGAAAAAGTGTTGTAAGATCATGTTGAAAAAAAGAGACCATTTGATGATAATAGCCGTGCAGCAATGACACCATCATCGTAAAGGATCCTTCCATTGCAGATTCCCTTTAGCCTATGTGTACATACGCCTGGCAGTAAAAAGTATTCTGACTGCTACTGAGAATTGTTCAATTAAGACTTTAGGGTGTATGTGCTGTACACTAGCTGACCTGCATACTTGGAGCTCCTAGATACAGGAGTGCAATATAAAATGCAGGTAAAGACTTAAAAAGTAAGAGATCAGATGAGTTAGGAGGCAAGGAACGATCCCCAAAAAGGTGTACAGATGGAGCAGGAGTACTTGAAACATAAATGAGAAATAATATGGAACATGAAAAGAGAAATAGCTTTTGAAAGGAAAGGACACCTGTATAATATTAGAATACTAATAGTATAATTGAAAGAATTGTAGTGTTTGTGAAGGCAGTGAAACATAAAATGTGTGCATGCAATTCACTCCAGATTTGACAGGCTTTAATGTCTCCATCAGTTTTAGCATTGTGTTCGACCATATGGTGTGTAGGAGGCTGAATAGCCTTGAAATGAGCAACCAGATGTGCTAAACTGTTTTCCTCATATGTTGTGAAAGATTGGGTGGAACGTGTTTAACAACATCTGTTGTATCAACCGCCTGATTCATATTTTTACATATGTTTATCAAATGCAGTACTGTACTGCAGGATGTAGGGCACTAATGCAGTGTATTGCCCTGCAAGCTGTATCATTTCACCATTGATTTGCCCTGTAACACTGCAGCACTGATTCTTCCAGTATTTACTTTTGTGTGAGTCACAAAAAAGATCAATAGTTATTTAGTGCAACTTTGTTTGAAATTCATTTGCTGGAACCAAAAATTAACTTTATTGAAATGATGTTCTGCCACACATGTAGGTGAAATACACTTGACTGGTTCTGTTCATCCAGGTTTCCAAATATTGCCTGTGAGCTTCTGACCTCAGATGTGGCTCTTATCAATGATAAGCTGGGTGGAGATGAATCCCTTTTGGAGAAGCTCTACCACTTTCTGGAGCAGGAGCCACCCCTTAATCCCCTGCTGGCCTCCTTCTTCAGCAAGACCATCGGCAACCTGATTGCACGGAAAACAGACCAGGTATTAACAAAGTGTGGGACAGATACAAACACAAACACACTTAGCATTATCTGATACTATAGCTAATGTAAAAAGGTGATATCATGCAAAGCAGATCGGCAACAAACGTCACCTGTGAAATGCTGGACTTTGGACCAATAAAGTCACAGATCTCCCATATGTACCATGTAGTCAGTGTTTTTAATTAAAAAAAAAAAGCTGAAATACTGTTGGGTGTTAGGGGTTGTTAGGGCAATTATTGGATTAGTTGGGAGGATAGTAAAATTGTATGTTATTTTGTAGGTAATCTCTTTCCTAAGGAAAAAACACAACTTTATCAGTCTGGTGCTGAATCACATTGATGCCTCGGCCATGATGGACCTATTGCTGCGTCTCATCAGCTGTGTAGAGCCTGCCCCCTTGAGGATGGAGGTCCTCAATGTAAGCATACTTTTTATATATAAATAAAGAGAATGATCAAAACAGATTTCAACTTGGTATCGTAAATGTCTTATTCCCTTCGGTTATTAAAGGGATACTTCACCCAAAAATGAAGATTCTGTCATCATTTACTCACATTCGAGTTGTTCCAAATTTGTATAAATTTCTTTGTTCTGATGAACACAGAGAACGATATTTGGAAGAATGCTTATAACCAGACAGATTTTGCCCCCCATTGACTCCCATAGTAGGAAAAATGACGTAATCATTTTTTTTTGTTCTGTTGAACACAAAAGAAGTCATTTTGAAGAATGCAGGACAGTTCTGGGGCACTTTTGACTACCATTGTATTTTTACTACTATGGTAGTCAATGGGGGGCAAAATATGTCTTGTTATAAGCATTCTTCCAAATATCTTTCTCTGTGTTCATCAGAACAAAGAAATTTATACAGATTTGGAACAACTGGAACGTCAGTAAATGATGACAGAATTTTTGGGTGAAGTATCCCTTTCATATGGAATGATTTTGTAGACTGAATTCAAAAGGAATTGTAAACTGCATTTGCAAATGGCTAATTCCAGCGTTATGGATGTGACAATTGCAGTCAAAACTTGAAGTTTAAATTCCCAGAAAATTAATTTGTTACCAATATATTGAACCATCTGTTTATATTTTTCTACAGCCCTAACAATAGAGCGCAGACATCAGAAAGAAATCAGTATATGCACGAGTTTTCTGTTAAAAAAAAGGAAAAAATAATGCGTTATGGACGTGACAAAAAAACACACACGGTTTTGGGAGACAGGAAGCTTTGTTGAAATTCTGTGAATTAAAATGCACAAACCAAAAGCAATAACACGCAACAAATGGAGAAGGGATGGCTCTTTATATAACATGAAATATTGATTTTGTTTTAATAAATGTCTTTGCATTCATAAGGAAAAAACAACGTTACACCCATGACGTATCTCCGTTACGGTCGTGACTGCTCTGAAACCGGCACTTACCCGACTATGGAAAATCATGAACAAATGATTTACAACCACAATCAGAGACTTCAAATGGATATCGGATGTTGTCCTCCGAGATTTCAGTAGATTCGGCTGCAAAATTCATCAACTTCATACAAAACAGCCACACTGCAAATTATATGGTTTCACATATTATTAATGTGTAACCAGCGTCTGCGTTCAAGGAGACTGTGACGGAGTGGCGGCGTTTGCGCGGATAATCTTGCGTTCATTGTACTTTCAAAGATCTGCTATAGAGGAGCGCGAATATGCTCGCCTTTTTAAAGATGCGCATGCGGCGCATTTAGAGCGAGAATATGCTCGCTTTCTGTGTACTTTTAAAGATGCGCATGTGGCGTGTTTGGAGCGCGGATATCGCTTTCAGTGACTGAGCAGGTCTTCCCACAGGCAAATGAGTCTGAGACCCGAGATTGTCTCTCAGGACACGCGCAAGAAAGCGAGGGAAAATGCATCAACTAGAGAGGCTTGCCTTTTAAGGTAGGACATAAACAATCAGATGAACGCTATTCGAATGCTGCAAGCACAATCACAGTGTGGCGATCTGTATATCCCTATGATATCGACGTTCTCATAATTTGTTATTAATTAATAGTGTTAGTAATTTATAAAATGTTATAGGACAAAATAATTTGTACAAATATTATGATATTTAAAACAGATCACAACATGTCTGCATCTGTGATACATGATTCAATATTACGTGCTTAAAACTGTCACGCCCGTAACGAATTGTTATGGTTGTTCAGAGCAAATAAGTGAGATGCCTTCATCTTTCTGCAAAATGCCTTTTTTAAACAAAGTACAAAAAAGGGAGCCTTTGATCCCTCTTCAGAAAGCATGAAAAATGGTTGGTGGAAAATGTCATTTTGGCATTGTTGTATACCTGATGTGGGTGGGAAATCAAGGCGATTTTCTTAAAATGTTTATTGAAGTACATTAATACAATATAAAGCAGGCCTAAATGGACAAATTAAAAATAATTTTGTTCTTTTAGTAGAAACTTAATTTTTTCATGGTAAGGTTGACATTTTCATGGAATTGCTCAAATGTGTTTTCTATTTGTTCGTGTCAAAATTGTGACATAATTCAATCGCAAATGCAAACCGTCTGAGCCGTCAGGGCGACACCGGTTGTGGCTAAAAGGGATTCAACTACAGCTAAAAGACAAAAATAATAATAATGGAACAAACGAGGATCAGATGCAAGTTTCATACAGAGAAAGTCTTTACAATGAATCACAATTGCGGCACTTAACAAGTATAATTTAAAGAAGTTCAACGGCCCCGATAAACAGATCAACACAAACAGTGGTCTGGTGATTTCAATGAGCTACCAATAAAAGTCATATTAAAGCCGTGTGGATTCATCATAATTACATACATTTCTCAGGTTGGTGCATCACCTGATGGGCTCATTTACTGCACATGTTGTGGAAAAGGCTGTTCGGAAATTAAATGAATGTTTAAATACAGAAACAACTCCATACAGTAATTTGTAGATGACAGCTACTTCTGCGTCCAGCAAGCTCACTGGAGCTGGAGCTCAAGCTTGTCTTTGTCTCACTATGTTATGATACACAAATAAAGAGATGTAGAATTTACGTACTTTTGTCATTTATTAATAACTTGTTATATGCATAACGAACAACAATGATAATGCAGGATGCTGTTTATTCATACAAAGTGAACATGTTTTGTTATGGTTTACAACAGGTACTAATCATGATGCATCACACGGTCACAGTGTTGTCAATAAATGTCATGTCCTCGCTTTTACTACGGAGTACTGTGAAAATAAATACCATAAACAAACAAACGTGTAGAGGAATGTTGCAGAAGGTGATGATTATCCATCCTGCACCGAAGTTTCACATGCTAAATGTGAAATGCTTTTCCTTTTGAAATTTGGCAGACATTGTACGTTCGCGTAAATGCGAAAGCAAACGGTTTGCATTTGTGTTTGAATTGTCACAATTTTAACACGAACAAATAGAAAACGCATTTGCAAATGCAGTTTGAAATTCCGTTTTGAAATCGGTCAGCAAAATCATTCCATACTTTCATGATGCGGTTGATAGTTGATAATAGAACAGTATTTTTCTGTAAATGATTTAAGAGAGAATCATATTGGACAAGTGAGCTAATGTCAAATATCACTACACCAGTGATTTGATTGTTTAAATCAGACATTGGCCCGATTAGTTATTATGGAGTTGTGATTCTGATCTGTAGTCAGTGTGTGTTTGTGTGTGTTTATAGTGGCTGAATGAGGAGAGGCTCATTCAGAGACTTACAGAGCTAATGCATACAGGGAGAGATGAAGAGGTACAAACATCACCACTGAACTTTTCACCTTCATCTCACATGATTTCAGTTGTCTAAAACATTTTGTTCCACCTCATTCACTGCAGAGACAATCTAATGCATCCCAGACTCTTTGTGACATCATCCGACTCAGTCGAGACCAGGCCAATCAGCTGTCGGAGGTCACTGAAGCAGACCCCTTACTCGCTGTCCTGGAGTCGTAAGTGTCAAAAGTGATTAGCGTTTTGTGTGAAGATCTTCTTACTTACATGGATGAAGATGGTTTCTTTGATCGCTGTGTCTGCAGACAAGACAATGTGGAAGAGCTTTTGAAGAACATGTTTGAAGGCGAGAGGACTGAAGCGTCCATCGTCAATGGAACGCAAGTGCTTCTTACGTTACTGGAGTCACGGAGGTCAGGGTAAGTTCATGACCAGGTCCAATTGGCAAACCTTTTGAACTAACAGCTTGACTCTTTCATCCTTGTTTTTAACTTGCCTTAAGTTAGTCTCATCTGTTCTGTGTCTGTTGTTAGGCTGGAGGGTCTGATGGACCTGTATTCTCAGGGATGTGAAAGGTCTTACACTGTCAACAGCAGTATTTTCCGTGCTATTGAGCCTCATCTAAAGGACTTCCAGCAACTCCTACTGAACCCTCCAACGGTACCAGAACACACACGCCTTCTAAACTCCCAGACATACTGTAAATGTCATCTCAGGGTTTTAAAACATTTGATAAATTCCACCGATTTGACTATTAAAAGTCATACCTTGAAAATAAATGCACACTCCCAACGATCACTGACTGTGTCTTTGTGTGCTGTGCTGTAGGCATCTGCCCTTTAAAAAGATTTCTTTCTTTTGCTGTTGACCAGAGAAGTGCAATACTCACTACGGTGGGCGTTCTGGAGCAGCCCCTGGGGAGCGCCCGCCTACATGTGGCCAGACTGGTGGCTTCTCTGCTGCAGACTTGCGACCTCAGCATCTGCCAGGAGATCTGCAGACTCAACATCATGGACCTGCTGTTGGTAAATCTCACACACACACACACTAAGTACTGCAGACTCAACATTATGGGTCGACCGTGGGTGGGAGCCTATGCACAATGATCTCGTTTCCATCGCTTTCTTTCTGTCCTTCTAACTTTTCTCCTCTCTGGTTGCAGGATTTATTCTTTAAATACACCTGGAATAATTTCTTGCACTTGCAAGTGGAGCTGTGTGTGGCATCCATCATGAACCACTTTGCCCACACGGACCTCCAAAGCCCAGGCCTGCAGAACCACGAGGAGAGGCCAGCCGCAGGTGCAGGCAGCCCTGTGGAGGAGGAAACACCTGGCCAGAACAACGCCTCAGACCCAGCAACTATACCCGATCAGGATGCTCTTGTTAGCAATGTACGTTTAAGGTCATCATTTGTTAAAACCAACACCATTTTGTCCTGCTGTTAATTTTAGTCCTACTGTCTTCTTTCTCCAGCTCTTTCAGCATTGTCGGCTGGTGCAGAGAATTCTGGATGCCTGGGAGGAAAATGACAAAATCCAGTAAGAGACTCTCATCTGTTTCCTTTCAGTGGTTTATATACAGTGACTCTAAATACACACCTCCAGACACTTCAGCATGACATATAAGCAGGGTTGTTTGATGTCTGTCTGTGTCTGCAGGTCTGAAGGGGGCAGACGAAGGGGAAATATGGGTCACCTGACGAGAATCGCTAACACTGTGGTTCAGAACCTGGAGAAAGGGCTGGCTCACTCACAGATTAACGGGTTGATTAAAGGTGTGTAGTTCAGTTAAATAGGTTTGTGGACTTATTGCTAATGTGAGAACGTTTGTGTGTGTTGATGGTTACTGGGTTGGTAATGTGCCTGTACATCCACAGAGCTGCCAGAGGACTGCAGAGGTCGCTGGGAGAGTTTTGTGGGGGAGACTTTGAGAGAAACCAATAGGAGAAACACAGTGGACTTGGTGAGGAAAAGCATAATGTGCATTCACGCATAAATGGATGAATTTAGTGCCAAGAAAACATCTTTCTCACCAGATGACATCATACTCGTAGTATATATATCATATGGCATGGTTCTGCTTTCTGATTGGTTGTGACCTTGTTTTCCAGGTGAGCACTCATAACTTGCACTCATCTAGTGAAGATGACGATATGGAAAGCCCCTTCCCCAACGATCTGTCCATCCAACAGGTGAAAGAACTTCCTGTTAGATAGTAGAGCATGTGGACATCATAAACAGCCAGCATGTTAGCAAAACTTTGCCTGATTAAACATTTAAGCTTTACCATTGTTTTTTTTCAGGCATTCTCAGATTACCAGATTCAGCAGATGACTGCCAAATTTGTGGATCAGTTTGGCTTCAACGATGAGGAATTCAGTGAACATGATGAAAACATCAAGTAAGTTAAATATATTTACACGTGTCTGTCTCTTACATCAATGTGAAGAGTGTGATGTGTATCAGTTTGGTAGATATTACAGAACTTTAGAGACTTGTTCTGATATACAAGTGTGAATCTTTTGTAAAGTTTGTGCCGTGAACATTTTCATTGAGATTCTTTCAATCTTTCAGTGCTGCATTCGATCGGATTGCTGAAATAAACTTTAACATAGACGCAGATGATCATAGTGTAAGTGCCTTGTACCGTTAAAAAGATTAACAGCTCAAACCATTAGTTCATTTATTATTATTATTATAATTTTTTGATGATTTAATTTGGGTTGTTGTGTTCCTGTAGGCCAATGCTGCAGCTTTTGAGGCGTGTTGTAAAGAGCGTATCCAGCAGTTTGATGACTGCGAGGAAGAAGACGACATTTGGGACGAAAAAGAAATTAACTATGCAACACAAATCAAATCCAGATCGAGGTACAAAACGTAACTGATATCCATGAAGAAATGAGTGGGCTGTTTTGTTTGTTCGTTTGCATTACATTTAAGTTTTTAAATAAAGTGCTATGAAATCACATCTCTTGTCTCCCAGGTTTGGGGTGTCTCTTTCTTCAGACAGCTCACCCAAAAGTGCCGTAAGGAACGGAGGTGGAGGCCGCGGGTCGGCCTCTGAGGATGAGGATGTTGAGGAAGAGGCCAGTCCTCCCTCTGCGCACACATCTGCCGGCAGGGCAGCAGAGTCTCAGTCGGCTCAAAGTGAGTGTTGTGCCATTAACCATTTACGTTTTTTTCTTAATGTGCAGGAAAATTTTCGGCTAAGTCGATTCTCCTTTTTGTTCTGTGTCGACAGACTCGGGCTGGACGGCAAGTTTTGGCGAAACGGAGGCGAGCTCATCCAGTGCCTGGGGTGGGTCACCTCAGCAGAGCGGTGAGGGCCCACAGGGCACAGGTTGGGCCTCCTTCACAGAGTTCCAACCATTCAGCAGGTGAATGAACGCTCGTATCTGCATGGAAAGAGCTTGGATTCAACAGTATCATGCTGCTTTTTTTGATGTTTATTGAAAACAAACAGTAATTGATTGATTGTTTATATTTATGATATGCTAGAAATATCGGTTTACATTAACACATTGATCTCTCCACAACAGCACAGAGTCCAGCCTGAAAGAGGGACAGTCTCAACAAGGCCAAGAGAAAAACTGTGAGTGTGCTTTATTTGCATGTGTCTGAATATTAACTTCCATGTCCTTTGTGTTCTTTGTATTAAGACATTCATGTTCTATGACAACATACTGTCACTTTTAGCATTTTTCTATTTATCGAAACTGCTAGTCAAATATATCTGGGAATTCCCAGCATCAGAATTTGAATGCATTAATATAATACTGTATATCTCCCAATTTATTCCGTGTTAAGCAACTTGGTCTGCCTAATCCTGAACGAAGCTCTCCGTAAGGCATGTAGGCGATAAGATTGCATTCTGTCTTGTATTTGTGTAGCGGCCGGCAGCGGTTCGGCTACGGGAGAGTGGGAAGCAAGTCCCGGACAGAAAGCCCCTCTCGTGGCCTCGGACAGCAGCTCATCGGGAGGCTCAGACAGTGAAGAGGACCCTGGAGAAAATAAGAGCGAGGGCTCTCCTAAAACACCTGCCAACCAGACAACAGCACCCACGAGGTAAGTAGTTCTGCCATCCAAATATGCCACTCCTGAATTTGGACTTTACATTTGACTGGTTCCCTGCATAAGCTACAGTAAGGTTGAGGTTTATGAATGCCGTCAACAATACAATTTCTATCAAAATAAAGGGAAAGCGATTTATTTATGAGTTTTGAGGTATTTGATGGTATGTGTGCTGAAACTCCCTCCTGTGCCAGTGAGGTGTCCACTGAAGCTCTGGAGAAGCTCAGCATCACAGATACGGCTGAACACAACAGCGAGTCTTCCGTACCTACAGAAGACTCTAACACCACTGTGACGGAGACGAGGTAACGCAGTGAGTCAAGGCACGTTACAGTGACTTTAATTGATCAAAGTATTAAACTACTCTCTCATCCACAGAGTCAAGTCATGTTCAGCTGAGATCACACCTAACGGACCCGTCTGAAGGTTCCGGATTAGAGTCCGACAGAGACCCGGCCCACTCTCCACCTCTTCCATTCTGAACCCCCAAACCTCAATACCACTTTTGGTGTTTAAATAAAGAATGCTGCCATGTTATTGGTCCTGGATACTGCCAATCAGCCCATCATTGGAGGAAGGAGCCAGGGGCATGTAACACAAACCAGTAACCAGTACAGTTCTCAGAGGTGTTAGTCTGTTAATCCTTTCAACTTTGTATGAGATATGCACAGTTTTAAATGTAGCAGTGAACCGTGTGATTACAGGATCTGTCAGGACTTTATTTTTCTGGGTTTGTCTCCCTGCTATCATTTTTCTGGATTATTTTTCGCTCGCAGTTTGGGACGGTAAAAAACGGGGATGAAATTGGAAAGCACAGGCTCATCCTTCGCCGCACCACATGTAGACACGACGTCACGCAAAATCAGATGTCGCCTCTGCAACGATTTACTGTATGTTGAAGCACAACTGAAGTTGTCTGTAATGCTTGACACTTTTCTGCACAGGTCACCGCCCCTGCCAAGATTTTTAAATCCTTTTTATTATTATTGCGGCCTGATCTCATTAAATCATATATTTGAATGTTCGGAAGTGCTTTGGGGGAGGTAATATATGAATATTTTAGCTCTGAAATGGTGCCAACGGCGGCACTTGTGCAATAACATTTAGGAATTTCATTTCATTTGAATCATTCGGAAAATGTACACTTAATGGTGGGACTGTGCCTGTTTGAATTATTTTGGGTTCATTTTTTTCATTGCATGCAAAGCGTTCTTTATCAAGCATATACGAGCAACCATTATTCTGGCGACGTTCTGGTTGGTTAGTCAAGACCTTCTGATTGTATTGAATTACATTCATCATTATACGTTATCCCCCTCAGATCAACCAAACAGTATCTACCTAATTTCTACTCAATGTTAAGCTTTCTAAAATGGGAATCAAGGGTTTAAAGCAAAAATCTAAAAGTATTCATAGTAACCTTTGCCTTAAGTTACAAATCCTTTGAAATCCCTGTAACAGGATAGAAGGGTTTGCTTCAAAAAAATGCAAACAGACATCTTTCGTCTGTTTTTAAATGACAGCGGGTCATGAAATAACTCCCCCCACAATTTTACCTGAATCTCTATCTAACGTGAACATGTTCCAGAGGCCAAGCTTTTTCATTCTAATCCCTAGCACACTATATCCTATAAATTATTCCATGGGACAGTGTTATGCACCATTTTTAAAAATATGAAATCTTACTATATGCTGTCAGATGTTGTCTCCGAATCTTCCGGTAGCTCTTGTATTACTTCATACTGAATATCATGTCATTATTTTCCTACAGGATTTTATCACGTATCATTTCTCTGCAAGCTTACGATGGTACCAAATCTGTTGGATTACAGGATTGGGATATTGCATTATTTATTTTGCACTTATTGAGGTGTTGGTGCGGAGACCTGGTCTCCCATCATGCATTGGAACACCCTGATTTTTTTTTGTCTCTCCCGCTGGAGTGTAAATCCTCCATTGACTCTGCTTCTTATATCTATGACATGTTCAAAGGTTTGTTTCCAAAGCCAAAAGTATGTATTTGCCTTTTCTTTAACTGTTTAAAAAAATCTTATTTTTAACTTTAACCAATATTATTTTACATATTGTAGAGATTCTAATTTATGTGATCTTCAGCAACCAAAATATTGCTCTGTTCAATTCTGTTCATGTGTCTGGGTTGTTTCTTTGTGGTCACCTACGTCAGAGACATTTACCAAATGTGTGATGATGTGGGTCCCCAGAACCAGGATAAGTAGTTAGTAAAGGTAACAGGTTCAAGCCCCAGGGAACAGACAAACTGATGAAATCTATAGATTACTGTAAGTTTACTGTATGTTTGTACATTGTGTTGTTGCCTACATCAGTACTTTTATATTTTCAGAATTGTTGTCAGTTTGTTGTCCGATTATCAGGTCAGCTACAAGTAGAGCCTTTTTTAAAATGGGTGTTAAGATTGACTATTTCTTCACTTTCTACATTATTACTTGCTTGTTCAGTGGTGTACTTTGAAACCTCTTTACTTGGGCAAAAAAGGTCGCCTTCCAAGAAACTACAATGTAGTTTGTAAACGCATGTACCATTTTGGATCGGTACGTCAAGTAGTAACAAGTCAAAACAGATGCACTAAGCATTATTGGGTTTTCCAGGTCCTAATCTAAACAAAGGTAAGAGAAAACCCACAACACAAACCTTTGCTCAGGTTCATTTTAATAAGAAAACTCTTTACAAAATAATTTTGAGACATCAGGAGTGAGTAACGGAAACGGCATAATCACACAAAAAGATTTACATCAATTTAAAATAATTTAAACAACAGAAATCATAAAAACACGAGCTGATTTAGATTACACACAACTGATGTGGATACATTTCTAGTATTATTTAATCACACATAAGGCACGTGGGTTTTCTAAAAAGAAAGACAGGTCATAATCTGCAGCATCGCATGGATAGTATTTGGATAAAAGCGTATGCCAAATGTATTTTGTTACTCATGCATAACATTGGAAAAATGAATATATTACACATTCTTCATTAACCGTGGGACTTTACTAGATGTAAATGTGGCATAATACTTTATGATACCAAGAAGGGACAATATGGAATATAAAAGCCAAGTGGTTAAATAGTATCAACGTGATGCTTAATGTGCATGAAAACAACCTCTGTTGTGCCACAGCTCTACAAAATCTATAAAGCTAACAAAAAGTAAAAAAGACATCAATAGAAATCTTCATATGCAGTAACCTCCCAAATGTAACAATATTCACTGAAAATAATTTCATCAGAAAGTAAAAGCAGTAGTCCTACATCACACTGGAGCATAAAGTGAAACAAAGCTAGTAACCTAAGATTTAAAAAAATCCTTTAAAAACAAATCAATTGATTAGTTAATAAAAAAAATCCCTTTTCCGCATGTTAATACATTTTTTATCACTTTTTAAGGAGACCAAAAATAAATTAAAGTACTGCAAGCAGAGAATGTTTGGTAACAGCAGATGTCAGCCATTCATCTTTGAATCAACATACTCAGTCATTCAGTGTTTTACAAAGCAGAAAAAAATGAAGAGTAAAAAATCCTCTACCTTCAATCTCTGGACAATATTTGTACGCAGTACATTAGCAGTATAACCTAAATCAGGTTTCCCATAGTCAAGTCGGTGATCTCCAGGCCTGTTCGAATAGTTTTTATTTATGTGCAAGGATGTGCTCTTTGTGAGTACATGCTTTTAAAAAAAACTGATTAAAATAAATGACTGTAAAAGTCATGTACATGTGTTGTTAAAAAGGCGCATGAACTATGCACACATGTAAAAGTTTAAAATACAGAAAGATGGCCTTCATATGTTCAACTTAAAGTCTATATTTTACTACTTAAACAGTAGGCTATTACCTTGTATATATATAAAAAATTGCATAACAAGATTCCTTCCATTACCTCTCACGCTTTCACATCCCTGATAAAGGTTGTTTTGGGGAAAATCTGGGAAAGAATTTGAAGGGAGGCTGCTTTCAGTCGTGTTTCAAGGGAATGCATCCTTCCATCTCCAAAACCTCTGGCCAGCCTTCATACTTGTTGGTCTCTTTATTGTTCTTGATATGCTGGAGACATATGACATATTTAAGGTAAACCTCTCTTAAAGGGATGGTTCACCCAAAAATCAATGTTTTGTCATTTAATCACCCTCATGTCATTGAAAACCTGTATTTGACTTTCTTCTGTGGAACACAAAAGAAGATATTCTGAGAAATGTCTCGGGGGTTTTGTGTCCATATAATGGAAGCCAGTGGGGGCCAATGTTGTTTAGTTAACAACATTCTTCAAAATATCTTCTTTTGTGTTCAGCAGTAAGCCATACAGGTTTTCAATGAGGGTGAACAACTGAGATGCATGAGCTTTTCAGGTCACAACGCCCCTTACTGACAAGACCTATGGGGAAAAAAAAGAGCAAATTTACCTGTTCAAAGGGGCTCTTCGTTTTAATCCCTTTACCACCAACAAACACCCAGTTATCTCTGAAGGCCAAAGAATTGATGACCGAGCTGCCCAAATCCGCTATCAGTTGTCTAGCTTCATCATTCAACCTGTTTATAATGAAGATCAAATAAATGAGCAAGTCAAAGAGGACGACAAACAATTCTTTCGTTTTTCCAGAAAACTCACTTTGAGGCAGGATCATCAAACGTTGCCATCATGACGATGGTTCCATCTTCAATCGCAGTCAAGAACTTGATAAGCAGGTTGACATCTAGATAAGTTAACAATTAGTGTAAGATCTGCACCAGTGACTCATTCATCTTGAAAAGGGAAATGTCATATGTTCGACATCCAGTTCAACTACCATAAACGTAAAGGCATGCAAAACGGAAACAAGAATTTACCTCCGGCCCACATGTCAAAGGAATCCATCCTGATGACCTCGCCGTTCTTTCCTGCAAACAGCAGAACGTTGATCAGATCAGTCCGACATCTGTTTGTACATGATGTGACTACCGGAATACAGTATTTGATACTATATCAAATTATTTTTTGGAATGGGTCCAGTGAAAATGTTGGCAGGGCAGGTAAATCCACTGAACTACAGGTTTGACAGGGCCGGCGTAAAAATGTTCTTCTTAATCTCAATAAACACCTCCACATTCACCTTAAATTGAATGTAATAGTAGTTTCACCCATGTTAAATGTGGACTCATATTTTCAATGTTAAACCAATTCATGAATCAACCTGACATACACCGTGGATCGAGTTAGCATGGGTGAGTTTAGGGAGGTATCTGTCCAACCAATAACAGAGAAGGGGAGTGGTCAAGATTCCAAAGATACAAAAGGACCATACCGTTGATCAAAGCGATGTTAATACCCCGTCCGATGTTGTTCCTCACTCCACTCATTACTCTGATAAAAGAAGTAGTTGAAATAAGTCTTTCACAATGACGTCTCTGTTTTCTATATGTTTACAGAGCCATTGCAGCACAAAGGGTTGTGCAATAAGAGATGTGTCAAACCTACATGTTGTCCTGAAGACAGATTTTAGGGCCGACTACACTGGCAGCTCCGCTGGTGACCTTAAAGGCTAAATGGTCCTCAGGACACGGTTTAGAAAGGCCGCATTTGTTGCGGGGAGGTTTGGGGGCTAGAAATGACATTGGTTTATATTAGTGTCTTTATTAGATTGGATACACACACACACACACACACACACACACACACACACACACACACACACACACACACACACTTTTCTCATAATAATCTATTATGTATAACTATCTATTACTTATGTAAATATGCATATCGTTGCGGTCTTTCTGCTGTACCAATTCACAGTTTTTCAGGAAGTGGAAAAAAACACTGAACTTTTTTAATGATTACATACCGAGTTGCCAAAGTTGCACTTTTTATTGGTTAGATATTTGCAAAACTCAGTGACAAACATAGAGAGTGACTAATAATAATGATTTATGACAAAAAAAATGGAGAAATATGGAGATACTGTTCGAGGTTTCAGAGGGACAGCAGCGATATGTACAATTTACCATAAATTGACACAGATTTTACAGCTATTCACAAAAATCTGTTTAGATTTTTTCATACTTTAAGTAACACTTTACAATACATTTGGTAACATTAACAAAACCATTTAACGTTAACAATAAAATAAATCATTAATATTAATAAATAAATAAAATGGATTAATAAACAATTATATTTATATTAACTAACATTAACAAAGATGAATATATACTTTAAAATGTATTGCTCATGTAGCCTATTGTTCATGTTAGCAAATGCAGTAACAGGTGTTAATGAATCAGACCTAATTGAACTGTTACCATATTTCCTCATGATAATTTATTTTTTGATAAACTGTAAAACATTTATTTATTGTTAAAAAACTATTAAAACCAAAATCAAAGTTATTAAAGTTATAATCAAAAATATCAAAGTTTTCACACAAACACAGCTATATTATAAACATAAATAAATGGCAAGTAAACAACACACCCAGAGTCCCAACTAAGAAACACTGTGCCTTATATAGCAAAATCGAACACGATACTATTCAGCACGTCACGCACAAACACTATTAACCTAAATGCCAATAGGCCCTTTTCACAATGACGTCACTTAACTTCCGCCTTTTCACAAAGCACATAACATCCGTTTTGCGAAGAAGAAGAACTTCCGTTTTGCCGTCGCGCTGGAATTTAACAACAGTGGAAAAAAACTGACAGAACACGTATTCAACTACTTATCCTAGCACCTTCGCTAACACAAAAAGAAAACAAAACACTTACCTTCATAACCAAACAGGTACTGTTCAACGAAGAATTTGTATCCTTTCTCTAGCTTTGATCATGTCGTTAGCGAAAATTTGTCGGCAAGACCTTTGTGACAAGCAGAGCGGAACGAGGGCCGTGAGGGAACTGCGCGAGGCAGCTGCGCGTTGCACCGGTCTCGCATCTCTCTCGTCCCGCTCTGCTTGTCACGACGTTGTACATCATCTAGCCATATTTGTGGCAGATGTGCAAGGGACTTGGTAAACTCCATTCTGAGGCTCAAGCGAAAGTAACTTCTTGAGTTTTACTGGCGGTTGGCAAACCAGCTTATAGGTGCATTACCGCCACCTAATGAACTGGAGTGATAGCGGAAGTAACGATACACTAACGATACATACATAAATTCATTAATTAATTTAATAAAAGTAAATATGTACTTACACTCCGTCTCTACAGGTGCAGATCGTGCTGTCGAGAATAATAAGCCAGTTAGCCAATAAAAATATGCCCTTTAAGTCATGCAGAGAGCAAAAACACACAACTCTAAACAAGCATACTGTATTACTTTACTAACAGAATAACTGTGCGATCATTGATGATGTCGACCAAACTTACCGAACACTTTTCCCAAGTTTCCCAAATTCCCCAAATTCATATTATTCTCTAAAAGCTCAAAGGCAAGGAACACGGCCAGAAAGAAGACAAAAATCAAGGCCGCCAGTTTCAAAAGTCCTGTAAAAGTCAAGGCCGCAGTTAGCGAAGAGATCGTCTTAGTTGAAAGAAACACTTTAAATGTTCTTCAAACACACATAATATAACAATGACACGTCCTGCATTCTTTTTTGTTCTTGTTGCATAAGTTTGTCCAATGAACTGTAAATGTGAGCCCTGAATTGAAACCAGTTAGGAAGCCCTGCTATGCAATATAAACTGTCCCATGGCATTGAATTACAACATATTCTATAAACGACAAATGAGCAATTAGTTGTCTTTGCTAACAGTACATTTACAGTAGTATACACAATGCTAGGGTTCAAACGTAAAGAAACGGAACAGACCTCCGGCTCGAATCATCTTGTTGTCTCATGCAGCTACCGTCACCACAAACCAGATCCAGACACCTGTCATACGATCACATCCATATTACACAATCTAAAATTCTGAATTCATAAATATTCAGAGTAAACCACTTATATATTATAAGGCATATTATAGCTGCACACGCTTTTTAAATACTATACCAAACAAACTACTCATTCTGATCATTCTTGTTGAAAAGTACATCATGTGCTTAAATGTTTGCTATATGTGTGCTTTAATGTGCTTAAAGGACTGTTCTCTAGGTGAAATATATGAACTCATGCATTTTAATGCACTCATAGAAATATATTACAATATGTTAACATTAATGATAATTCCAAGCACTTCCTATTATCTTTCAAAACTTATTTAGATTTGCTCTTAATAACATATAATGTAAGGTATATTGTCACAATGCAGTATATTTGTTTGATATTGCTATGACCCTCAAAATAAATCAAAATCATAACTCATAAAGAGATGATAGACAGATAGATAAATAGATACAGAGAACACATACAGAGAAATAAGAAAAGAAAAGGTAAAGTACCTGATGCCACGGCGACAGCGTTGAGTCCTCACATCCGGGTTTACCAAAAAGTAGGCGTGTACAGTTATAGAAAAGCGCTGGGTGAGTTTACGTGTATGTGGCGTAAGGTGAAACGTCAAAGCAGGGGCGTGTATTAGAGGAGACCCGCCCACGCTGCAAAGAATGTTGCGCACAATGAAACATTTTTATTTAGGATTATTCACTTGTCAGTAAAGGGCGGAGAGAAATTATCATTAAATATTATGGGTATTTGGAATCATTTTTAATAAATGGTACACTTTACAACATACAAGTTGTATTCGTTAAAGATAATAAAAGCTGAAAACTGCTAATTGTTAGTTCGTGTTAGCTGATGTATTTATTAATGTTAACAAATATTGTAAAGTGTTACCAAACAAGCTCATTTTAAAATGATTTCAGATACATTTCAAACGTGTTCCAACTAAATAATTCCAAAATAAATCCCCTTGGCCAAAGGTTTATTCATTACTGGCAAGGTGAAGCTTGACCATGTCATGTTGCATAAAGATTCTTGCATTTTGTGTCAGCGTGTTAGACAGGGTGTGAAAGTGTAGTCTGTATTAGTGGGGGTGTGTGAGGGTGTGATGTGTTTTAATAAGGACTTGTGATAATGTGGTGTGTGTTAGTAAGTATTTGTGAGTGTATATTACATTTACCTCCATTAAGCACACTGTTTCATTTAAAGCAAATCACAAATTATGATCACCAAGCCTCCACCTGTTCCTACAATGCCAGGTTTAAAGTGTAAATTGGTACACAAGCTAGAGCAGTTTTTTGATGTTAGAGTTACAGTGTTTTTGTGGATTAGTCGTGCGTGCATAGGTGTATAGAAATCCACCTTAAAGGATCTGCCTTTGAGGTATGTGACATGGTTTGTTTTTCTAAGACTTAAAGAAGTGTTTGATTCTTAACCATTTCTCTGGTCAGTAATTTTAACACAGTTACACACTATATCAACGCATATTAAACTAGTTTGAATGTCATTTTTGAGAGACTATTTTGAAGAGCACAAATTCTGCAGACTTTATGCATTGTGATTTATTTACAATTCAAAAACAGTAGATTTGTCTTTCTTGAAATCACAGACTATGCCAGAGCTCGGAGTATTTCCAGCAGCAGCTTTAAGGAATATGAATGATTCCAGTGCAAAATACAAAGAGGTTGAAAGTAAATTCATGCGTGACAATAAATTATCCTATGATTCCTGCATATAACATTTCATAGAAGGAAACAAAAACGTGTTTTGCCTGAGCAATGCATTGTTTCACAGACAGACACAGTCACTTTTGGGCGTTCTTATTTTTTTCTTGTCCAGTTATGTGCTTGAGTACAGATGTTGGTTTGCTGAGTTTAAATGATGTTCATTCGATGAGATCCTAAACAAGGTATAAATATGGTCAGCAAGCTAGTCTAGGTGTACACATACCTGAATAATCCACATAATTAAAAAATATTTATAATATTCAGCTTAACATAAATAAAAAAGACCTAAAAGAATAGATGCAATGAAGTATGATGAGACAAAACTCACATCATCTGAATCATCCGGACCTTCTAAACTGCGCCGCTTACTGCTGGGGCCGCTCTCACTGTTAACACACACTTCCTCTTCTTGAAGTTGCAGAACAGTGAAGCGATAAGCAGGTGACCTGCAGAGGGCAGAATTTGATCAGAAGAGAATGACAAAAGCATAAATGCCAGACTTGAGGTCTATTTGCTTATTTAAAGCAGATGTACAGTAGATGTAGTTTCCAACAAAGGTCAAGCTGGGGTTGATCATGTGACCTCACCTGCGCCTGCAGTTTGTTTTTCTTGACATTATGATTAATGCTGCAGCTATCACCAAACCTATGAGCCCTATACAAGTACACACCACAATAACAGCCAGCATGCCCTTCTGCAAATGAAAAGATAGACACATGTCAAAATTAATCCAAAAATAAAAATGTAATTCCACTGATGATTCTGTTTTACAGTAAAATAAAAGATGTAATATATTTTAACCAGCATAAAGGCAGTACAACAAATACTATTAATATTAGGGATGTACCGATATGTACATTTTGGCCGATAACCGATAATTCTTTAACATTGGAAGCCAATAATTCAATATATTGGCCGATGTACAGTATCTAAAAATTAATATAAAACTCCCTAGGTCTGAAACAAAAGGCAAAATGTGGACAACTGCTTTTATTTGAAAACATTGGCTGCAGAAAACAAGGTAACCATTAGTTCTCTTTTTTCCCCTAAAAATGATGTGCCAAGCCTACTTTACACTATACGATTCATTAACCTTCAAACTTTTCTGGTATATTTTTTATTTAATAAACAAATTATAGATGTTCTTCCAGAGCAACCCAGAAAAATGTTTTTAATAGCCACATGTCTAACAAGTCTCAAGACAGAAAGCATTCAGAAAGCAGTCTGATTCAAACAATATGCTTTTGTTCCTATAATTTACACATTCATATATACTGTATTTACATACTGCACCGACATCAACAATGTTTTGCTAATAGCAGTAAGTGAATGGTCACGACATAAAGACAGTACTGTACTGGATTTTAACTGTGAGCATCGTGCAGCTGAAGAAGTTTAACCAGAGGAAATTATTTATGATTTATCGGCTATAATATATCGGCCGATACCGATAACATTAAAAATGGCCATTTACCGGCCGATACCGATGTGGCCGATAATTTATCGTGCGTCCCTAATTAATATCTATAAATAATAAAGCATTTAACTAACATTATTTTTGTCCTCAATGCAATATATTTATTTCTGCCGTACAATAACAAGAATTGTGGGGTTTTGTATATTATTTATAATAAAACATCAGAAAATCTTTGTTGATAATCAAATAAGATAAACTGACAGGTCACTCACTGATCTCTCAACTGGTAAACTCGATGAGGATGATGGACTGAGTTTCTCACAATGCTTTTTGGTAATGTCTTCTTTTCTCGGAGGACTGAAACCACCCTCACATTTATCACCGGGAATCTTGCGATACCTGCATGACATAATAGTGTAACTGTAAAGCATGTTTGAGAATGTGTGAAACAGACTAAAAGATGTATGTTCTTTACCCTATCGTTTGAATATCATCTAGATTCCCATTTAAGCAAATCTCCAGAGTCTGATTCAGGAGGCCAGGCTGTGGCAGACATTCTGAAGTGTCTTCATGCCGATAGAAACCATAGTCACTGTTGACAGAAGAAATGTTACAAACACAGCAAAAAATTATAATTTTCAGGTTTTACATAAATATCTGACTTGTTTTCCAATAAATATATACCGTAAATTTGCTTGAGAAGCAACATTTGCTGTTATCAGGATTTATGAATAAGTCTATTTTGACGAGCAGTTTTAAGCAAAAACAAGCAAAGTCTGAATATCTTATCAAGTAAATCAAGTTCAAGTCACTCTTATCAAGTAAAATTACATGTAGTTGGGGATGTTTAGATATTTCTACTGAAAAACAAAATTACTTAAATTACTTAGAATAGGTTTTGTGCAGTGTGTGGACTACAAGCAGAAGTTCAGACCTCAGTATTGGGAAACGCATCAGCAGTTTTTCCTACCACATGTAGTCTTCTTTAGTACAGGGACATGGGCTCTGCTGCTTGCTGACCACATAGCCTCTTCCATTTCGGCAGGCAGACAGTTTTCTGAGTCTTCTAAACGTCTCCTTGTAGCCCAGGACGCATCCGTCTGTTTCTGAGTCACTTCCGTATTCAGAGTGAGCCAACCACATCACATAATCCTGTTCATCACCTTAAAGTTGAGAAAAATCCACTTTAGTTACACTATAGATAGAACAAGATCTATAATGCATACACCAAAAGAGAGTAGGTACAATATGTAGACAGAAATTACCCATAACTTTCAAGCCACACTCTACTGTAGCAGTGGCCAGACAACTACTCAGAAGACCTAAGCAACCCAATCTCAACGCTGTGGCAACCACCCACAAAAGGTGGAATAATGCTGTAGTTATTGTAGACTAGCTTACACTCTCTGGTTAGCAGATGGTCAAAGTCGACGGTGACTGCTACCCACATGGGCTGATCATCATCATCTGGTCGGTAACCAAAAATGCTGATGTTCATGGTCTTAGTGCCCGGCTCAGATGCCACGCCTGCCAGGAAGATTGGGTGATCTGTGAAATTAAATATGTTCCAGCACTGGCCTTCATCTGTGGAAAATCTGAAAACATACAGACATTCCTTTTTTTTGCTTAGTAGTGCTTGTGTTATCATTCTTTATATAGAAATGAATTGTGTACATTTCGTTATGTCACTTGGCTTTATATTTTATCATCTTTTGTGATGATACTTATTAATTTTAAGCATCGTTTAGCTGTCTGAATTCTTTTTGTAGCCAATACAGTATTAATAAGAATTATTAAATTTTTAGAACATAAACTATATTATACATTATAAATATATGTATACAAACACACAGAGACCATTAGCGTTGTCTTACTTTAAAGAGTTGATTTGTCTGTCTTGGTGTGCCTCCACGGCCACTATCAAACCTCCAGAATCCAGGATGCTGTAGAGATGTGGTCCTCTCAAAGTCCCCCACCAGGTGTATCCTCCATCTCCAGACACATACACATCCGGCCGGGTAGCTGATATAGAGTCTCCGACACTACCTGCAGAAACATTCAACTTACAGTAATTCATAGAGCATGTGCAGTTTATTGGTCAAGGAAAGTTGTGAGTTTTTTTAGGGGTGTACAAGAGAGGGCTCTTACCATGAGCAATGATCAGACCAGTGGCAGTGGGCTCAGAGAGAGGCAGCATGGGAGGGATTCCACTGAAGGGACTGTGCTCTCCGTGGATATGAAGGTTACACTGCAACAGGAAACACACCGTTACAAGTACCTTTATATATTATTATTTTATAAAATGACAAATTGGTCCACATTAATAATGATTCATCTTCCGTGCATGGGCTTATACAGTACAATTTTTGCTATTTTGAAGAACGTTGGTAACCAAACAACGATGGCCCCCATCGACTTCCATTGTGTAAATACAAAACCGTAGAGACATTTCTCAAAGTATCTTCTTTTTGTGATTCACAGATAAAAGAGTCATATACAGGTTTTTAACAACATGAGGGTGAATAAATGATGACAGAATTTGTCTTTTGGGAAATGAAAAGCATTGAAAACCAAAATTTATTCAGCATCCCTTGATCCTCATCTGTTACCTTCTTTGAGTTTTCTGGGCATTCCACATTCTCTGGCTTCTTCAGAAATTTCCACTGTCCACCTCTGTCAAACGAAATGACCGAGCG
Organism: Triplophysa rosa; assembly: GCF_024868665.1. Classification (NCBI taxonomy): domain Eukaryota; kingdom Metazoa; phylum Chordata; class Actinopteri; order Cypriniformes; family Nemacheilidae; genus Triplophysa; species Triplophysa rosa. The sequence goes on from NC_079913.1 coordinate 9,588,135, forward strand.
AATGAGTCCACCTGCGGCCCGAGAGGATAATGACATCATTTAGTGATGACATCAGCACCGTGACAAGCGTGATAGTTTATTACCGACGTAAAACAAGCATTCGTACCTTCCTCCAGTATGTTGGTAAGATAGACCCCTCTTAGCGAGGTCACGTTAGTGAAATCGCTCTTCGCCTCCCCACCGAACAGGTGGCGCTCCAGAGACTTGGAATACAGGATTCCGCGATCATCCGAGGTGTAGATTGTCCCAAAATATGTGTCTAAGCATGTGGGATCACATCACACAAACAATCGAACAGCTGACATTGCTTTTCTCTAGGCCAGAGATAAGAAATTGCCATCTCGATAGCAAACCAACTAGCTTTGTCTGGATTTTAATAATGTTAGGGATGAATTTGAATCAAATATCCAAGGGATTAAGAAATGGATGGGAAATCAGATTATTTTCACATGACCTATACATGTTACATGTTAGTACATGACAATACAATGAGGGGTGTGTTTGTGTCAGCTCTTCTATAAGCGAATGCAAAAAAACATGCCACTTCCTGCTGAAAGCCAACACCATGATCTCTCTTATCTGTTTCAAGTCATCGCCACAGCACAAAGACCTCCAGAGTCTAGCAGTCCAGTGGCTTTTGTAAAGACATAATATTTTCTGTCAGCACAAAGCGGAACCAGCTCGACAAGTCCCGCATCTTGAACTGACGGCACCAGTGGTTGAGCTGTTAAATAATAGTGAGAACTTCTATTTCACAGAGGAACCAAAAAAGCGAGAAACCGTACCTCCTGGGTTGTCCACGTGCATGAAGATCATGTCCTCGTCACCATCCAGAACCGAGTAGAACTGTGAATAAACATCATGCGTGAGTCTAAGAGTAAAAACACTGTCAGGAAAGTGTCGAATCTTTCAGAGATATTGTGACATTTGCAGACAGAAATATTCATAGTGTAATATATCAAGGAGCCATGTTATATTTATGTGTGTGTGTGTGTGTGTGTGTGTGTGTGTGTGTGTGCGTGTGTGTGTGTGTTGTTCTCACCTGTTCTGTAGTGGCTGATGGAAGCTGAGCTTTATTAAAATGGTCACCCTGGTCTGACGACACATAGATAACTCGAGGAGAACCCTGTAAACACAAGACAAACCCTCAGAAACAGGCAGCGGTGATAATTCTCACAGACTAGACATTTAAAAAGGCTGGGAACAGAGTGTGTGTTTGTGTGGGTTACTACATGCTTGGGTGTGCATGTTGTCTGAAGAATCCCGTACCAGTTTTTCCATGACGGAGGTAAACAGGAAGCCGCCGATGTAGCCGAATGAAAAGATGTTCTTGGCGATGGTGGTGAAGGTTTGGCCAAAATCCTGTGTCCGTCTTAGAATAAGCTCACCTCGTCTCGCTGCCTCCACTGGTTCAAATACAAATTATAACATTTTCATACATACTGTTAGCCAAAAGGTGCAGATCTGCCCAAAATTCTTTTCAACTGACAAATCGCGGAGGAAGATTTTTTAACGCTCAGTGGTTGCCCTTTCATAGCTCGTGAGATTTTCAGTTGAGTTTTATTTAAGCATCAAATTTGTATAAGATGTTGTTCAGTCTTTGTTGAGAAACTAGTTTACACTCTTTAAAGCAAAAGTTCCTAAAAGGTTCTCTGTCACGCTGCATGGTTCCACGAAGAACCGTCAACATCCACAGAACCTTTTTTAGGAAACCTTTTTTATTTGCTATCTGTTTAATCTCAAATACATCTCAAAATCTCTAAGATTGTTAAAGGTACTTTATGAAACCATTCATCCATGGCATCGTAAAAGAGCACCTTTATTTATAAGAGTGTAATTTAATGCAAAATCATAGAAAAAAATGCCTGACCTGTTCCTTTTGGGCTTGAACTGAAGAAAAGAGTGATTCCAGAACCCCTGGAAAAGACAGAATTTTAACTTCAGGGTCATGAATGTGTCCGAATTTGCATGTGTCTAAAAATGCAATTTTCATGAAACAGGCCCCATAATGGTGGCCCTGCAACACATCTGCATCCTTATGAAATATAGTTTTTTTTTGTGGTCGAGAAGTTGTTCATTTAATATAGATTGCAAATTCGGACACAGCAAATGTTTTACTAATAGAAGCTTGTTTTCTTTTTAATAATGTCTACATTTAATAATCTACATTTCTATATACAAACTTAGCACAGACATATTTTACTGTGTATTACATTCACAAACAAGGTCTTCAGAAATGTTCTTTGTTTTGTTGAAGCTCATTCAGAACTTTGCTGTGTGTTCTCACCATGTGAAAGTTTGAACTCCTTCGTGAACTTCAGACCAAGTGTTCCCAAAGTCTTGTGAGAGCCATAGCCCATCCTAAAAATCAACATCATATAAAAATGTCACATAATGTACATTATGAAATTATTACAGAGTGGGGGTGGTAGAGCTCATAGATTACTAATAAGAACATTTACATCAATGCTGATGGCCACAAGATATTTTGGGTCCTGGTAATGGAACTGTATCGCCTGTGCTGGGTGAAATGGAAGTTGCACTGATCTAAATTTCCTGCCTGCATCCATCGAGGTAAAAATGACTCCTCCTCGGGTCTCTGTAAACGGTACGTTGGCCGTCAGAATCACCTGTGATGTCAGCAAACATCAAAATGTAAAATCCACAGAAATTCTGCACTCAAGTAAGCAAAGTGGGTTTAAATTTAAGGGAAAGAAAAATGGTACAAAAGAAGAATGTCAGATTAACACTTCAGCCCCCTTCGGAGGATGTCTTAAAAACAATGTGGTTTGTGGTGCATTTTGACACAAACGGTTTCTGCCATTAGCAATATCTGTTAAAACCACAACATGTCTTCAGACAACAAAGATGTCATGGCCTTTTCTGATTGGGTAGAATCAATCTTGTGTTGGAACGTAAAACGACACATTCTCCTACGTATCGACAACCACACACAGAAAGTTAAAAAGTCATAACGAGATATCTATTGAGCAGTAAGAAAGCTATCTTTACTATTGTCACAAAGACTTCCTTAAGCATCATTTCTTATACATAAATTGACTGCACACTTGTTTACCTGCTGAGGGTTGCCAGGTCCGGTGCTAATCCCAAAGTCCTTCTTTATAAATGCGTTGTTGATGGCATTGGAGGTATCATGGAAAGACTTTCCGTAGTCTTCACTAGAATGACGCAAAATTGTCAATACAAAGACGACCAAGATGGTTGCATCTAAATATATCTCGTGATGCTCAATGCTGATTCATGAATGCCAGTAGACGCCCAACTTGGTCACGTCGTATGTTATTTGAGAACAGGTACAAAAATCCACCACTGACCTTCTGTAGAGGCGCGTGGAACCGCCTTCATGAAATGAGTCTGAAGGTACGCTGACAGTGGAAAGGACCAGAATAATCTAAAATGGGCAGAAAAGGGTTCAGCGCACATTTCTCATTAAATACATTTTAATGATCGGACTGAATATGACCGAAATACTACACATTACAAGGCTACATATAATAAAGAACAATAGAGGAAAGGCTGTTATTAACACAAATAGCCTTTGGATTACTTAAGAAGATTGGTTTACCCCAGTTCCATCTCCAACCCATGCGAGCGTAAAACTGGATCCGTTATCGCCATGAAAACCAGTCTAGAAGAAAAAACAGAGTAACTTGTATGTTTTAGTGGAAGTAGACAATCTGTTTCCACTTTGAATTAGGTGTCTTTTAATTATTGTGTACTTATAATGTACCTGTAGTATGTTCTTGGTAGGATCAAAGAGTGTAATTACATGTAAATGCTTTAAATTTAAGTACTACATTGTGAAAGCACATGTATTAGACATTTTAAACCAAAGATGCAAAAAGTTTCATTATATATATATTTTAATGTAATTACATGCATATGCAGTAGTAGTTAAAGAAACTTGTATAAAGTGACACAGACCGACTGTCTTTGAAACAGTTACTTCACAATTCCCCTTAACACATTCATCACAAAGTCCCAAAAACATTTTTTTCTTGTATTAATGTAAAATGGGTAACCTGGCAGTCATCTTATTGTCAAATGATCATAATTGTTTAATTTATCCAAATGACGTCGTCCTACCTCGTGCGTATGGTCGAGCAGAAGCTCACGGTCTTTTGGAGACAGAGGTGACTTGCACGCTGTGAAACGCGCTTGTCCCGACGTCCAGGTGTCCCGTTTGCGTCTCCAGTAACCGCGCGGGGTCCGGGAGAAAGTCACCGTTTTCGCATTGCGCTTCCCATGGACGGCAACATCCTCAACCAAAACCAGTAAGCACACACCGAAAACGAGCAGTCTCCAGTTCATTACTGTACTGTCTGAGAGAGGTAAAAGAGACATAAGTGACAAACCCGTTTCCTGGTCATGAGAGCGCGCGGAGGATGCGCGCGGGAGGAGGGGTGTGAGACACTTTTCATTGCCAAAACTCTTTACCCTCGTTAAAACAGGGTAAACAATAACAGAAATCTAATAGAATCAATTGTAATAAGAAATGTACTGGTTTAAATGGAAGCTATAACGGTCTCGTGGGTCTCTGCTGGTATGTGTTGAGGGATGTTTGACGGATGGGAACAAATAGAAGACCTTTAATGTCCAGTAACCAAATGTAACTGGAATAAGGCCCAAAACACACTACATAAAGGAATTGTATTTTTGTTTTAATGGTTCTTTTAAAGTTGTGATCCATATGGGTTTTGTATTTTTAATCTAATAGATTTATCATTCATTTTGTTCCCTTTACTATTAATTTGTTGGTTGCGATTCTGCACTCAGATCTGTGTTGGATGTGTTTTTGTTTATTTGTTGCACTTTAAATAAATAATTACGCTAAATTTATTTGATAGGTTTTATTAAAAACATTTTAAAAAAGTTTAAAACCTACGTTAAAACCAATTTTTAAAAAAATGAAGTAATGTAGGTGCACATCTGAATTTATAAAGGTCTAGTGAATATAAGAATGTGTAAAACATTGCTTTTTAGGTTAGTAAATATTTTCAATAAACAGATTTTCAGACAAAACAAAAAACCCTCTTCAGCATTTAAATTTGTGGAAGAAAACAACAGCAACACGAGGCACAAATTATGTAAACTTTAAAAAGGTGCTCAGTTAATAAAAATACCACCAGACAAACAATAAATAATGCAACAGGTTTTATCAAAACATCAGACATTATGCTGCTCAGCACCGCAAGGTATTTGATAAAAGACAAGCTTCCAAATATAACACAATACATGGGAGTTTTGGCACAGGGTGAATGTAATCACACAGGTAGTTGTCAGGAGAGGTCAGAGGTCAGAAAGGGTGTCCCATGGGCTTGAGAGTCTCTTTCTCTGTCCAGAGGAGGAGCAAGCTCCTCCAGCTGCTGTTGCTGACTATATTCCAGATCCTCCAAGCGTCTTCGAAGCACAGAGAGTTCCCTCTGATGCTGCTCCTCCTGAGAAATGGAATGTGTAAATGGATGAGCAACAAATAACTTGAAAACAACTGAGAATATTAAGCTTGTTGATGGAATGATTGTGGTCACCTGTAGGTTTGTGAAGATGGACTCTGCTGGGATGAGGAGAGACGGTGCCAGAGGGGTGGAGGTCATCTGGTTGCCCAGCAACAGACGACGAAACTCATTGTGTCTTCTCTGCAGCTCCTTTAGACGCTTGTTGAGCTGAGCATGTTCTTCAGAGTAAGAAGATTTCCTGTGCGGACACACATCAACAAATTAAGACAACCGTCTTAATAGACACAAAATAACACCTAGAGCAATAGAATGTGTTTTTATAAATCTAGTAGTACTTTTGTGCTGCGCTTGCTTCTATCTCAAGTTCTTCTATTTTGGCTTTAAGGAGCTGAATCCTGTCTTGGAGTTTCTTCTCCTTAAGTTCAGTCATGGTCTTCCTCTGAAATCAAAGAAACAGACAAATGCAACTTTATTTGGGGCTAATTTTTAACATTTTCTGATGAAAACGTGAGAGATGCTTTATTATGTGAATGTTGCAGCTGTTAAGATTTTCTGGTTGACTGCTTGCTAAACCAAGGAGTCCAAAGAGCTAAAATGCATATGGTTGATTTATAAGCCGGTAGCTATGATATTTTGCCACCTTTAGGATCCAATATTTTGTGCGAATGATTTAGAGGCATTTACACATTGGGTTTTATGTACAATACCCAATCCTGGTTGGAAAAAATCAGGTTATGTACATACTGTGTGTAGAGATATAATAAAAAACGAAGTAGAGAGATGTTAGGGGAGGCAATGTACCTTTTTCTGAGCAAATGCCGCCCTCTGCAGTCGCTCTTTAGTCTGGCTGTATTTTTCCCGTAGTTCTGCCTCTCTTTCCTGTAGTTTGTGCTTCTCTTCCAACCATTCCACTCGCCTTTCCTCTACCAGTCTGCAGTAAGATGAACGAGAGACTCACAATTCAATAATTTAATTGCATTTTATTTATAGTATAACTGGGAGAGAATAGGAAATGATGGGCAGTTTAATTTTGCTTCGTAACCATATCATCTTACCGGTCAACTTTATAATAGCCTCTTATCCACAGAAATGCAAAATGCCATGTTTTGATCCTCTGTTAGCAGGTAAAGCTACTAGCTGTCTCTGAAATACTTTGACGAAGACTTTCCCTTTTACTGTGATATGAATATCTCAGGAATAGTTTGGCGTACCTCTCGGCCTCCTGTTGGGTCATTTCCATTTGCGTGCGAGCGCTCCGTAGGTCCTCTCTCACCCTCTCCAGACTTTCTCTCAATCTGCTGTTGGTTTCTAGCAGCTCACTCTCAGAGTGTGAGAGAGTCCCGATCTGCAAGTTCAGCTCAGCACATTGCTGAAAATAATAACAGACAGGCACAAGTGAATATTAACTTACATTCAAGTCAATATTCTTCAACACTGCAGTATTAAAACGGCTGTTTTTTTGGAGAAAAAAGTTATAAAAAGCACTTACTCGTCTCAGATCTGTATTTTCCGCTCTCAAGGTCTCCAGCTCTTCCAGCTGTTGGACCAGCTGCTGAACTTTAGCTCTGCATCACACAAACAGGTAGACGATCACACAAGAATCAACAGTCATATCTGCATCTAGTTCACAGCTACTGAGAGTCTACACATACCACACACATAAGATAAAAGATTATCAAGATACGTTTTTTGGCTTGCCCTGGTGACTCATACATTACGGAAGTAAACTGGGTCAATTCTGATTTCATGTTGACTTTACACAAAAAAACGAGTAAATAAAGAATACCCACCTCAGGTTCTGTAGCTCCTTACGGACAGTTTCCTCCCCCAACTGGGCAGCACGGAGACGCTCCTCCCACTCTTCTTTCTGAGAGTTCCCTGTTGCCTCCTGAAGAGCTCTCTTCTGTTCAAGTTCAGATAAACGGTTCTCCAGCTCCAACCTGACAAATAAATATAAACGCATAAACTCTTCAAACAAACATACAATCCCATGAGGCTCTAGATCAGTTCAGATCTGACACCAGTGTGCTTACTTCTCCTCCTGAAGGGCGGCCATCCTGTGTATCTCCTCTTCTCTTGCCGCCTGAACCCTTCGCACCATCTCACGCTCCTTTTCAGATATCAACTCTTTGTTTCTTTCCAACGTAGCTTTTAGCACCTCAACATCTGACTGCAGACCTGGGATTGATAAAGAGAGCTAGGTTACTACAGTAAAACAGGTTAAAACAGAGTAGAAGAGGAGGACGAGGATGCTTACCCTCCACTTGGCTGTGCAGTATGTCTCTCTCCCTTTCAATCTCTCCTTTGGTTCTGACACAGTCTAGTTTTACATTACTCAACTCCAGCTTGTGCGTGTGCTTCATTTCTTCAACCTGGCCAATAAAACACAGATGTACACCAACAGAAATGATTACTATAGATCGAGGAATTACTGATCGAGGAATCTGTCTGGGTGGGTCACTCTGAAGCTTTAGAACTACGTTGTCTACCTGACTTTTGAGCGAGTTGATTTCTCGCTCCGCTTTGTGCAGTTTTCCTGTGAGGAGTGTGTTTTGTTCCTGAGATAGACGGAGTTCGCTTTCTGTCCGGTCCAACTGCATACGAATAGACTGCTTTTCTGCCTAAAGGGTCACACATATACAGGTTCAAACATCTACAAGAAATCAATTTCATTTTTTAAAAAGTAAAATAACTCAATTTAAGGCTCTAAGTGTAGGGTTGTGTAAATCTACCTATATGTTTAGTATACGTCATACAGGTTTTGAACGACATGAAGGCGAATAAATCATGACAGAATAAGGATTTTTAGGTGTACTATCCCTTTAATTATAATCGTCTTTCCATTTAAAGGAACGGTTCACTCAAAAATGGTCACCATTAACTTGACCAGTCATTTTTATCACTACTATGGAAAGTCAATAGTGACCATTTTTGGGTGAACTATTCCTTTAAGATCGTATAGAAAGTATATTAACATCAAATAGCAATAACATTTAAATAGCTCTAACGTGCACTCACCTCCAGCGTCTTAACCGTAGACTGGGACTCGGCTAGCTGTCGGATTTGTATCCGCTGTACATTTTCGGCTTGAGCACCTGAGTTGTTCCTTTCGGCTCGGAGTTCAGTAACTTCGGCCTCCAAACCTCTGAGTCGTTGGTGGAGCTGAGCTTTCTCCCTCAGCAGAGCTTCCACACGCTTCCCATCCCGCGCAGGATCTCCACTCTGAAGCTGAGCGGCCAGCTCCTCCTTATCACGCTCAAGACGTGCCACCTGCAGGATCACACACACAGTTCAGTAAGATACACTGCTTGAAAAATCTCTCATAAATAAATGTATGATCTTCAAACTCTGATTACGCATACATCTGCTTCATGTCGTATTCTTCTCTCCTCCAGAAGCCGAGCGTGTTCCTCTTTTTGGTGTTCAAACTCAGATTTGAGGAAGGTGAGGTCATACCGAACTTTATTGTACTCGGATCTGTAATTCTCAGCTTCCTGGTAAAGAGAAGAAGGAAGGTGCAACATACACATTTTAAAAAAAGCAAAGTCAAAGTATCCTTCAAAGCCACTTAGGTGTTTTATGTGAAAATGTTGTTCTAAACCCAATTAAACATTATTTTGTACAACACCATGAGAAAATGTTAGCAACTCAGTCAACCATTCATTTCCATGGAACGGAAAAAAGCAGCCAAATTTCTTTAAATTCTCAAATTTTGTGTTTCACCCAAACAAGCCAGTAATGTCTGGAATAAGATGACGTAAGTAACTTTTGACAATCTGCATTTCTGTTTAAACTGTCCCTTTAACACCCAAGCAAAGTGAGAACAATGCAATCGGTTTGTTTCCCATCTGTTACAGACAGGGCCCTGACTGCCGCATGTATGTCTGTGGTTGTCATGGGAAGGGGAGTCAGGTGGTGCAGAGGGGCATCTGTTACCTCCTGCAGATTGTTGAAACGTTCCCTGATTGGAGCTTCCAACTCCTGCTGCACCTGTGCTCTCAAGAGCTCCAGTCGCTGAGGGGTCATCACCTTAAAAAAACACACACAATAAACAAGATCAACACATCACAGCATCTCACAGCAAAAAGTGCCACACTGTCAGCAAAATGTGTGTATCATACAAGCATGATTAGAAGCTACTTCATCAGCACAGAGTGATTACATCACAGTTATTAAAAACAACTGTGTTTATATATTTCCTTACATTTTGAAATAGATGAGTTGGAATAGATAGTGAAGGAAAAGCATATAAATCATATTTTATTTAATTATCATTTTTTCATTTTGATTAAATATTACAAAGAGAAAAAATGTGGTTTGCCCAAATAACTAGTGATGTGTACTAACAAATTAAAAAGGGTCAATTTTGATTTCATGGGCACAATACAAATAAGTAGCCATGACCAAACTTTTGACTAGTAATGCTTAAAAGGCCAAAAAATAGAATGTAGGGATGTAACAATATCAAAATCTCACTGTGCAATAATACCTTGGTATAAAGTCCACCATACAATATTTATTGCTATATTTAAAATGACAAACGATGACTTGGAAACGTGCCATGAGCATCCTCTTTTCTTTATCCTCTAATCATAACTGTTGCTTAGAGGTAAGAGTTATAGTATGAGATGGGTCAAATGACCTAAAAATTCCTTTTACAACATAAAATAATTGCACCAAATGAACCTTGCCAAAGTTAACATCTATTTTTTTTCGAACATTCTCCATATTAGGCCCAGAAGACCTATCGGTTCATACAGTCATGTAACCGTGATAATATTGAGACAATTTTGATGTTGTGATAACACAATATCGATAATATTGTTACATCCCTATTAGAATGTCATCAATAACTGATTTAGGCATATCATCTACTAATAAAATAAAAGTCATACAATCATATGACAAATACAATATGCTATTGCAATGTAAGAAAAACTGAATAAGCGTTGCTCCCAAAGGGGGAAAATAGTGTGCACCTGCAATTTGAGCTCCTCCAGCTCACGTGTTTTATCCAGCAGTTCTCCTCTCAGCTCAGCCATCAGTAGCTGCTGTTTCTCCTGACCCACTTGACGATCGCCGAGCAACCGTTTCAGTTCATTTTGTGCCCGAGTATATTCATCCTGCAGCCTGCACACACAACAAAACAATATTAAGAACTAAGTAACACAAATCATCAGAAATCTGTTCCATGCAATCTACAAACCTAACCACAGGAACCACCCCGCACCTGCAGAACTGGTCAACACCGAAGCTCACCAGAAAATGTACTGTACAGTACAGTAATATATTTTACATGGTACATAGTAGTAAAGTTCCTTACCTGGTATGCTCCACTTTCAAAGTCTGATAGTTGGTTTTGTGGTTCTCACAGCGCATTCTCTCATCAATGAGCATTTTCTGGAGCTCCATATCAGAGCTGGTGAGCCCCGATGAGCCACCCAAGAAGACTGCGGCTTTCCCACTCCCAGCTGCAGGCTCTGGGTTAGGGAATAGGGCAGTTGACTGCCCTAACGCTGGAGGGTTCATCCTGTTCACAATGCAGAGAGCAAAAAAGGGCGATGAAGCAAAAGCAAGATATTTGTATGCCTCCCTCTGTGAGCACTAAAATCTCAAGAGACCACTGGAAGCGACTGAGATCTCAATCGAAACTAACGAGTCCACATGAATCACCAAAGTCAAGAGATACGACCTCATTGACAAATGGCCATCTGAATGCAAAAACAGGGCAAGGCTGTGTTTTTAATCACTTATGAAAGGCTTATGAAAGACGAAGAAGGATCTGATTGCTACATAGGTAGCACGAGTGTCCTTGTTTACTCTTAAGTGATTAGATGCTCAGGCTGAGGCTGGTCCCCAGCGATACACGCTGTGTTGTAGAAACAGACCCACGACAGACAGCATAAACACACAACGGCTTCCCATGTTGTCAAAGCAACGGGACCGCTGGGTAAACTCATACACTGCAGTCACTTCATGCATTTGATAAACTCGCTGATTATGAGTGTGAATCGGTGCACATATCGACGTATTGCTAGTTTGATCTGCTTCTGTGTTTAAATGACTCGTAAAGAGTTCTAATGCAACGATGGCTACTGCGTTTATTTAAAAAAATAAACACATCAACGTCACCTAACCTTCTGCACGAGATCAACACAAAGCATTAAACGTAATACACAAATAAGGATAAGATATAGTATTAATTTGGGAAGTTTTAATAAAGTTACCTCCAGGAATGACAGCAACAGACAGAGTTTAGTTAATGCTGTGACGTCCTCATGATGGCGACCAAAGTGCGCTTTCAAAATAAGAGCACTGATGTTTTTCTTGTATGTTTTATTTATTTGTATTTGTGTGTGCTTTCTTTCGCATGGGTTCTTTGGCCCATGTTTATTTTGATTCGCATGACATACGTACAATAAGTGTTATATATTTTTCCGCAGCATACATCCTATAAAATGTTACACACTCGTTTTTCACGCGCCGTTTTTTTAAAAAATTACTGCATTAACCCTGTCGGTACACGATCCGGGATGCCTGCACGATACGTTCTGCAAAATAATAAAGGAGTTGTTACATGAACATACACGATTTTGGTTACATGTGGAATAAAGTCTGAGTCTTTCTGTCACTGCAAACCTTCAGTGTCCTCCATACTCCCCTTTTCGATTCATTGCTGCATGGCATAGGCCTACTTAACTTGCTGTGTTTCGATCTGAGGTCAGTATTGTCAAAGACGGTTTTTAGCTGCTAATATTAGTTAACTTTAAATCGACTCATTTTGTATTAGTATGGGTCTATATATAGGCTAATATATGTATCTATATAATCTAAATGAGGAATAATCCCTTCAATGGTGTTTACAGAACACAATAAGGAACATAATATGCATTTCTGCCTAGACTATCTGCACTTACATGAAGAAAGAACTACAAACAAGTCTGGGGAAACGTTACAGAGTATTTCAACGCATAGTGTGCACACAGAAGTGACATGAGACCAGAGGTGGACAGTAGTGAAAGTCGCGGTACAAAGGTGCTCAAGCGTGGAACAGATCGTGATGTGTCGTCGCTAAACAGAATTATCTACTACGTCATTATGCGCATGCGCGGACGGATCGTGCAGGCATCCCGGATCGTGTACCGACAAACCCTGTTATGCCAGTAGAGGGCGGAAATTGACCATATTTGGTCTATCGGTTTGTGTGAGAGATTGGTTGCTCGTGTAACGTCACAGATTGTCCAGATACATATTTTCTGTCACAAATCTTTCACACATATTTGTGTGTTATTTTACTGGTAAGCGGTGGGTTTAATATATTGTGTGTTTAATATATGAACAGTAGGACAACAGACACAGAAGTGAAGCTGTGCTGAACGTTTGTTTTAGTTGCCTATTTAATTATGACAGTTAACGTTAGCATCCCGCCAGCTAGCTTATGCGTTCATAAATAAACAGTTATAGAAGGATTTGTTGAGATTGGCACTTCTTCTGCTTTGGCATTGCAGGCTACAACCTCTTGATATCTCTGGGCACGAACCAGCCGGCTTGCAGTTATTTATAGTTTTGGTAAGTGTTTTAACTTTAAAAGGACAATCGTATAAACCAGTCCTAAAATAGCCATCATTTCCCCACAGCATAATATTGTATTTGTGTGAGTGAAAGCAAGTGAGCAGAGAGAGAAAGAGAGAGTTGTCTTATTTGAACCTTCATCATTTTACACAGGTCCTCCAGAGAAGTAAGCTAAGTTGTTGTGCTGTTCGCAAAGGTACATGCATTTAGAACAACAGAAATGACATACACAACCCTTAACACAATGAGCCATAGTGTTATGATCAATTTTTATAATCATGCATTTATAAGTGACACTTAGAAGCAGATTTGACTGTGTTGTGATGAATTGGTATAAATTATTTTGTAAGCCTGTTTCTCATCATTTTGTGAATCAGTTTTCCATTCCCCAATAAGCCTCTGTGGAAAATGTAACAGCTTTCTGTTTTTAGTTTCTGCTTTGCATTGTGGGATACAGTATGATGGGAAGTATTGGCTCCCACTAAGAGCTTAACCAGTGTCTTAGTTTTCACTTACTCGTGCATTTATCACGTAGACCTCTCATCTGCGTGGCATAGGAAAGAACCTTAATGATGGTAGGTTGTGTTTTCCCTCTTTCAATCCAAACATCCAGAGTATTTGTGTTTTTTTATTTACAGGTATGACATCCTAAGACTGAAAATAACAAACAAACGATATTGAAAGAACAATCATTCCTCAAGATAAGGATTGGTAGATATGCAGAGTCATAGTTACGTGAGGAAAACTAGAATGATGCTTCTCAAGCTGAAAACATCTGTGTTGCTGAGAACAATTATCATTTATATAGATGAGCTATTTACTTTGATTTCCTGCCATGTATTCTTTAAATTGCAGTCCTCATGTGACCCTCCACCTGAATGCAAAATAGTTATGCCAGATTTTCACTGCCGCAGTGACCAAACCTGAAGTTCCGTCCATGATTTTCATAACATCTGTTTTGTTTTAGATAGAATGGAGATAAAAACTAGGGTCTGGGGAAAAACAGTGGTACTACCCCTTCCCCCTTTGAAAAATGCGTTTGTTATGTTTCAGTCATTTGGGTCCTATTTTCTCTAGACGTACACATCGCATGCGCGTATGAGCCATAGCATGTGGACTCCAACTGGTACATGATATCAATGTGGGTGTTTTGAAGGGAAAAAATATAATAATTCACACTTTAGCTTTAAATGTACTCAATGCAAGCACATGAATGATTTCCTGTGGTCCAAAGCGTATCAGAAGGTCTTCTTAATGCATTGTGCATGAAGTCAGCATTGGATTCTTAATGTTGCATTTGACGTACAGTAAACTGATTTTATGGTTTTCTTGTTTATGTCGACTACTCTCATGGCAGAGCAACAGTATGAAGATAATCTTGCTTAGCACGTTGGTTAAAGTTAAACAGTTGACATTTTTCAAGTAGCTAGCTATAAACGCAACACATCTTGTATATCAGCAAGCACAGGGCTTTGAAGGTAAGCCCGGCCTTGAGTACTGAGGTTTGTTACCACCACGATTACACAAGAATGCATATTAAAAGGGTCATGAACGGGCAAATCACTTCACTTCAAATAGGTCACTTCACTTCAAATACGTTTTTCTTTTCAGATATAAGAAGTCGTTGACAATGAGAATGCTAAGTGTAGGAAGTTTACCATACAAAATCAATGAACAAATATTGCACCAATCTGTGAAAAAAAGAAAAAAAACTATTTTATTTATAATAATTCAATTTTCAAAATTACTCATAAAAACATTCTAAAATACGTAATCATCAAGAATCTATAAACGTGACTTAAAGTTGAATCTCTGATTCAATCAGTATTTAGCTAGAAAACGCTCTGTTCGTGAAAAAACAACAGTATTCCCAGCATCACAGTTTGCGCCTCAAGTCAGACGAATGATCTCATATTTTTTCGGCCCTCTGTAAGGTATAGGCCCCAGTTCTTCTTCCTCTGTCTCAGCAGTGAGCTCTTGAGCTGTGATGCCCGCCGGGTCCGCCGTCTGGCCAAACTGTAAGTCTTTAGGACACTCTCCGTTATAGGTCTTCACATAATCCTCCACCGACCAACCTCGAAACTCCTCTGGTTCACCGCACACCAGACCTGTGTGGTAGACCCCACGATGGTGCTTGAGCCAGTAGATCAAGTAGTGAATGTTGTAATCACAGATCCAAGGGTTGTTCCCCAAAGATAGTCTCTTCAGGAAGTAAAGGTCTTCCAGAACACCGTACTGGAAATTTTTCAGGCTGTTGTTGGAGAGGTCCAGCTCGTTCAAGTACAGAAGGCCGGCGAAGGCAGCTGGACAGAAAAAGAAAGAAACGGTTAATAGATGGACCTTCACTTCAATATTTTTATTAATTCAATTAGCATATTTAGTTATATTATTGACATATTTTGTTTATTTTATATCAACCTTTTACAACATACGTGATAAATTTGGTGATTGTTTTAGTTAACATGATTACGCTTTCAGTTTCCTCTTAAAGAAAAAGTGTACTAGATGTTAAACAATATTTTTAATAGCTTTGGTAATTCACTTAAATGACACTTGTAACAAATTTACACACAGTGGTCTTATACACAAATAAGCCAATTTTTCTCAAATTCCATAAAAATTCTGGTGTTTGCCTTTCTTTGAATGACAATTTAATTCATTAGTAAGTAGAAATAAACTGAAATAAGTTTAAGGCACTACAATTATAATAATAAACCAAAAACTAAACTATAATAAAAATAATTAATTTTATATAGTAACATAAGAAATAAACAAAGAAATAATAAAATGACAAAAATCATACTTAACATAAAAACAAAACATCTAAGAATAAAAGCTTATTTAAAATATTATTAAAGCTAAATAAAACTAAAAACAAAACTATAATAACTATAATAATACATTGAAATATGAATAGCATTAATTGTTTAGTTGACTGCATGCATCAACTTTTAAAGCCCTACTTTTTTCATTACATCAAAAGCATACACTAAAATACAGCTAAAAAAGTGGATGTGTCCAAATGCATTGCACAATGGGGACACCCCTTCGGTTACAAAGAGAATGAGAGCGATTTGAAAGCTGTTTCCCTTCCTGTGATCTCTGAAGTGTGACTGATGAACTAACCAGAGGGCATCGTCCTCTTCCTGTGCCTATATGTGACTGAATATGTGTTATCATCCCTCGCATGGGAACTGTTGGATGACACACCCTGCTGGTCTGTTAATTAGAGCACGACCGACTCCGATTAAGTGCATTTTTGAGGCAGTTTAGAACGGCTTCAATGTCCTCATAATTACAGCGACATCAGCAAATGTTCATCTGTGTTTGTTTTATTGTGGCGAGAAAACGATTGAGGTGAATTCTGCTTATTACTAAAGACAGTTGTGAGGAACGTTCAGAGTTGTATTTCCATAAAAACGCTGCCAAAGGGAAATACTTCAAGACCAGTTGTTTACATGTCCATAATTCTTACTAATAGTAATGTCTTAATGGATTTGCCTAGAACCAAATTCAGGTCTGATTATGAAATGAAAGAAATTAAACTTGAATCCAACCTTCTCGAAGCCAAAGCAGTTTTAAAGTGTCTGCTCAGCAAGAAATTTGCTTACGAATTTTACAAGCAATACTGGTGTGTTCAAAGAACCCCCTGCTCTGTTTCATGAGCATCATAATGAAAGCGCTGAGGGTTTTTTGTTTTCTCCAGACTTTAGGGGTTTTGATGGTTGAGCTGAACTGCACAGTTGTGGCACACTTTGAATTAACTCTGTTCTTTACTTTTCTTTATAAAATCCTATAAATCTTTCATATCCTTTCATTTACCCATTGCTTCGAGGGATGATAGTGAGATATATCATACTCTCCATGAAGCCAAAAATGATTCAGAGGTCTGAAGTGATTCTTTCAATCCCAGTGATTTATTCATGCAACAAGGATTGAACACTGCACATTTCCTGATTCTAACCGTTAAGGGACTGACAGATATAAGGATTCAGGAAGACCTCAACATACCTTACAATGTTCTGTGTTTCTGTGCTCTACACACAAGATGCTACAAAACTGAACTGAGCTTCCAAACCCAATCTAAAGACGTATCTAAAACATCATCTTTTTCCGTCGTTCTTCAACAAATGGATACATTGATGTCTTGGTGTTGTTGTGTACCGCCGGCTCACCTGTGTCGATTCTTTCTAGACTGTTTCCACTCAGGTTCAGGAGTTTAAGGTCTTTAACAGTCACAAACTCCTTGGGTCTCAGCTGCTTGATGTTGTTTTTGGACAGATCCAGTCTCACGATATCCAGCGGTATATCCGCTGGCACGGTTTTAAGTTCTGCAGAGGAAAGAGTTTGCATCAATGCATTTGGCAGACATTTTTATCAAACGCGACTGACAGACAGTGCATATGCATTTTGTGAGTTTGTGTCTTCCTTGAGAAAATCACAATTTCATTATTAGCTCAATATTATATTAAACTGACAAAGCATACAGGATGTAAAAAACAAGTTACTAAACCAGCATTGACCTGCATGAACTACAGTAAATTGAAAATTCATTCTTGTCCAAGCTGATTTTGGTTCTTTTTTAAATAGATTATTTTGTAAATATTGGGTTGTACAGATTCCCCATGTGTTTGCAAGACACTTTGAAGAACGTTCTGTAATCCAAATGATTTCCAACCCAGCAGCCATACATGGCAGCATCTGTCACAGCCATTGTTTAACATGCCCTACAGTCAGTCAGTTCAGCGTTGGTGGTCCGTAAAGCTCTCGAACACTTAACGGCACATACAGTTGCAAAAACAAGCGAGTATCTGTGTGTGACGCTTAAACTCTATGCAAAGCATGTGCGACAATAATAGCGGCAGAAGGGACTATTTTGGAAGATTCTGGCCTTGAGTGCTTATGCCCTTGTCTCAACCCAAATGGCTCCATCAAACCACACAAGCCCATTTATTTATATAACAGCAGAGAGGACTATTAAATCCTTGCACATGGCGCATGTTTGGTTGTAACCTTGAAGAATCTGTGAGACATCGCTGTGTCTTTGATACTCGAAAATGCTGTGGAACTCAGCTTAACATGTGCGAAAGCTATGCTTGCTTTTGTGCTGCCAATTACAAACACAAATTGTGTCCGTAGATAGTGCTAAAATGATTTATGACAAAGTACTGTATCTCTGCCGTCTGGATGCTTTTAAATCATAACCAAACTATTGGACATGCTGTTATTCTCGTGACTAATGCAGGGAAAAGCCTTTCATAAAGTGCTTGGCGTCTGTTTCTGCACAAGGGTTTATGGGTTTACTGCTGACAAAAGATTGCCAGCTATCCCTTAGGTCCCGGGAAAGATGATATAACCGAATCAGCGCGTGAGTCGGGTTGATGTTTTCGGGAAGGAGAGATTCAGAATGCCTCACTCAGCTTCAGAATGCTGACTCAATCTATGGGAGAAAAACCCCAAATCCCACTGATTTCAAAATCTATCTGACGTCATTTGTTTCACATGGACTGTATTGTATCTTTCTTTTTTTGCTTGACTCATCTAACCCTAGCAACCGTGACTTGGCAAGGTCTCGTCTTATTATGGATGTCAAAATAATTTTTCTAGTTTGTCATGACAATGGCAAAACCAACTTTGCTTTCCAAAAAAAATCATCCACAATACAAATCTAAATGCTAGTTTGTGTTATTCCAGAGTGCATTTAGAAAAAATAATAAGATGCTGATTTGTTTGATCTGATTGCAAAGTATCATTGGTTTCATCTGGAAAACGTTTAACATGCAATGTTATTTATTCATTTATCATGAGGTTCCTCAGTTTTCTGTGATGTTTTCACTTGCATTACTTTCACTTCACTTTAAATTATATCCGAAGACAAAAATCTCCCTTCATACTTCAGCTAAAAGCAGAATGTACACTTATATTAATCTTCCTGCAGGAAATTTTCATATTTTTTATCCTCCTCTTGCTCAAAGTTCTTCCCCAAGACAGTATGAGACATACAATAAAGACCAACACTGTCCTTGGTTTCCCATGGAGATCATGTATAACGGATGCAATGATGTTCAGGAATTCGTAGGAGGCTTTTTAGGGGACAAAGGAGAGACTTTTGAAACACAATACTGACATTCAGAAAAGTTATGGTGTCTTGATAACAGTCTGAATATGGCATTTATGTGTCTCCAGAGAAGGGGATTCCAGATGTGTGAACTGGAAAGATCCCTCAGTTCCTTTCCACTAGTTCTCTTATGTTTCGTGTTTCCAGACGTTAGTTTCCAAACATGCTGACTAAGTAGAATTACGGAAGTTTTCAGAACGTCAATAATATATCCAAGTGGTCCAAGAAGTATCTGTTTTGTAGTTTTCCCCAATATTGGCTATACATTGATATTATTAACCAAAAAAGCTAAATCTACTAAAGCTACAATACTATCGGAATAAAGGTAAATTTAAGTGGAAAATTTTGCTTACTTTGTGTTTATTGGGATATCAATTATATTTTGTCTTGACTGGCATTGCTTGAGAAACCACTATAGAGCATATGATGCTACTTTTTATTCAACATTGTAAATCTGTTTAACAGAAACCACACATTTTTCAAGCTAACTGACAGATTTATTTGTTTTATTGCCATCTGACTCGTACAGACTCCCTCAAAAGATTTTTCATATTCATATTTTAAACAACCGTAGACGTGATTGAAAAACAATGTACTATTGAACTACTAATCACAAATTTACAGTCAACAATACTGTAAAAAACAAGCACTGTGCCTTCCTTTTGGAAATTACCTGCAAAACAATCTTTCTTAAAAATTCAAGTTGCACACGAGAGCTTGTTTATGCTTGTCTATTATTATCGGTTATTGCTAAGTATTATTATTGGTTATATAAGGTTAGGGGTTATTATTACATTTTGGCACATAACTTGTTAACCTTGGCAAAAACTTGCCCAGCTATTTATTGAGGAGAGATGCGCTATTACTTTATAAGCAAACTAGCTAAGGTAAATACCATACCATGAGTAAGAAAAAGCCACCTAACAACTGCATGACAAAATGTTAAACAATAAGAAAAACAAAAAAAACATCAATGTCCTTTAAACCACACACAACATCCTAAAATCATTGCATTAAGTTTTGAATGTGCAAGCACCATACAGTATGGACACTCAATTTGGTCATTTGCCTTTCAGCGAACAGTAAAAGTAAAACGATTGCTGTCATTCTAATTCAGATGAAATAATTTCTCCTATGTGTATATTGACCAAGAACAGTCCCTCTAATCTCTTTATTCAAGATCAGATATTCTCACCTCTGTTTCTGCAGTCCAGGTGGGGTACAGGGTGCATGTAGGTATGACACAGAGTGGACGCGTCAGATTGTTTTATCGGAGCTGGTAGCTTCTCATGCTCTGTTTGTGGGATTTCTACTTTTTCCTGCTGTGGGATGCACAGCTGATCCACATCCAGCTTCTTAAGTTTGCTCCCCCAGAATGCAGTGGGCTCTGCACACTTGGCGTAATTGCCAAAATGACGGTTACTGGGGACCTGTATGAACCGCACCAGGCTGTCCAGCTGGCAGTCACACCTCCAGGGGTTGTCATGGATACGCAGGTACCTTAGTTGCGGCATTGGAATCAGCACATCCTCGATTACCACCTGCAGATGGTTGTGCTGCAGCAATAAAGTTGTAAGTTTGCTGAGGCCGCTGAACGCGTTCTCTTCTATGCGTGATATTTCATTTTGCTGCAAATCGAGGCTTCTCAGGTTCCGGAAATTGCTGAAGGTGTTGTCTCGCAACACCTGGATCCTGTTCCGCGCCAGCAGCAGGTGGTCAATATCCTCCGGCCATCCCAACGTCACTGCTTTCAGCTGGCGCTCTTGGCAGTCTAAGTATTTTTCCCCATTGGCCGAAGATTCCTTGCAATCCGCCGCAAAGCGCTTGACGGCGCGAGCCCGGCCTCGGCCCCGCATCCAGCGCCCGCTTCGTCCCTCGTCCTTTCGCGCATCGGCTGCCCAGAATACCGGGAACAACAGTAGCAGCAGACCGCGGAGCAGCCGCATGGCAAACAACAGCAGCTGGATGAATCAGTATAGAGTGGACTCTCTGGGTAACCTCGAATAGCTGGGAGCTTTGGGAAGAGTGAAGGGGTCCAGCTGCCTTCCCTGAGAAATGACAAACCAACCATAAATAACCACCCTACCAAGAGCTGCACTTCAGACATTAAGAGAGACGACATAAGGCAAAAAAGAACCTTTTGTGTGCCTTTTGATTTAAAACCTGATAACATTTCCTTTAAATATTAAGCATGCTCAAATGTATTCACATTTATTTGCAGATGTATGTAGTGGCCTTCTCATGTTATCACTTGAATAAAAAAAGTACAGTTGAATGAGTAGGAAAAGCTCTGTAACAAAAACATGGTCCGTTATCTTTAAGATTTTGATTTTGATAAATATTGTAACTGCACAACTATGAAGATATTGCAAGCTTGTTAAAATATTATATTTCAGTAGCACTTTCTCCACTTTCTTTCTTTCTACTCTTATTCGGTTAGTTTAAGAAAGTAGTTTTACATGCAGGAGCATTGTAGGGATGGAAACCTGAAAATTGTCTTGAGGTAACAGATTAGGGCTGTTTCCCGGACAGCTCTAGCATTTATCTTAGTCTGGGACTATAGGTTTAAGGGCTGTCTGGGAAACCGCCCCATTCTTTGTATACTGGTAAATGTGGATTATCATTCAGTGGTCTATCAACTAGTTTTTATTATTCTTTCATTTTCCCTTTCATGCATGAATTATGACAACCTTTTCTTTACACAAATCATTTCAACTTTCATTTTCATTTTCCGCTTGAGTAGACATCTGATTAGGATGTACAGGATGATGCACTAGTGAGTCCCTTGTAGTGATGATATGCGACTTTGCTGTCAAAACCCATCCATAAGCAAAAATGTCTTATAGTTATCCATACATCACTTCACATTTTTTTCACTTGTCTATTAATATCCAGAGACAAATAATTGTAAGCCATTGAAAGTTTTTTTTTCTTCTGAAAAGTCTAAACTGTGATTTGCACTATGCTCACCCAATGCTTTGAGTTTGGGCCAGACTTGTAAGATGGGGAATCCTGCTTAAAAAACATTATTATTTTTACAGTTCTGTCACTCTATACCTTTTAACTGCTTCAATGCGTGTTTTACTTTCTTTTCTTGTCGCAAATTTGTTACACTCTTCTGTAACAAATTGCATTGGAATGGCAAATGGGAACAGTTGGATTGCATTGGCTCACTGAATTGGATGACTTGCCTTGTTGGAATGCGTTCTTGATCCTTTCCATTCAGCCATACATTCTCAAGGTGGCATGATCCGTTCTTTAGTCACGCCACTACCGAATTATTGTTAAAATGAAAACAGTTTATAGGTTTGTTCAATTTCCCATAACTTATTGAAGGTCTTTCTAGATCATGTAAACTTTGCTAATAGAGCAGACATTAACAGGAAGCACTCTGGGATTCAGGTGAATGAATCACCACAGCACAGCCCTTATGTGAAACCGGGGTTGCCATTGGCTTTGGTTTAGTACAGTAATACCAACAAGCAATGAAAACATCAATGGTAAATGGAGCAGAACTGGACAATGTGGAAAGCAGAGTGTGCATTTTCCATGCCACCCAAACTCCAGGTGATCCGGTCTGTCCGATAGAATGCTCCTGATTATTTCATGGCCAATGTTAACAACAGGAACCCCCTGCATACCCCCACCATCCCCACCACGAATCCATTAGGAAAACCCAGAGAGAGGGAGAGAGAGAGAGAGATGGCCAGCAGTGCTTAATTAAAACCATTTGAACTTCCTTCATGGGGAGGAAAATCCTCAAACACAGGCATTTTTTTCTTCTACATTTTTTCTAGGTCAGGGCTGAGTGTTTTCCTGAATTAATTTGAATAAAGTTAGATTTACAGTATCCCACTCCTTAGAAAAGCCCCAAAGTTGCACTCATTTTTTCCCTCATAAATAATAGGTAAACCCCTTAAAAAAGAAACATAAAACAACACACATGAGGTAAAGAATGCACTCCTAGACTCAACACATGTACTGTATCGTCAACCAACAGTAACATCTGGACTGACAAAAATCAATCTTTCCATCTTAAATTTATACAGTACAAACATGCATTCCGAACATGCATCAATAACGCCGGTCTTAAGGTGTACGTACATCTTGCACAACTGCTAGACAAAGTTCACACAAACCGGCTGCAATGAATGAACCACATCCCAGCCAGAATTAAGATTAAGGAAGCGTGCCAGACCAAGTGCATCTGCAAGAGCGCAACATACTGTACGTTTGCTTTCGCTGGCATTGACGGATAGATTTTCCCATACCTACACATACAAATGGTAATAATATAATTCCTTAGGTACCTGTGCACAGGGAGTCGCATCCAAAAAGCTCATCCAAACTGGATATGTCCTATAAGCCTGTTATCTTTTTTCCTGTCATTAACTATGAGCTGCGCTGGATGTCTGAATGGAGCGTGCCGTTCCGCGGGCTGACTGTATGTGCATGAGCATATGTGTGTGTGTGTGTGTGTGCGTGTGTGTGTGTGTGTGTGAGGCTCAGTGCAGCCCCCAAGCTTGTGCCTGGTTTTAAATTACATGCTGTGTCTCTGTGCAGGCGAGCAAACCCACATTTCCCTGTTACAACTGTCTCCAGGCTTCCAGCACTCCAGTGAGTCTCTTTATCAGCTTGATGTCAAAAAAGCTGTGTGGATGAGGCAACCTCATTAAAAGCATTCGAAAAGTGTTTCTAGACTTTTTAAAGGGATAGTTCATCCAAAAAGGACAGTTTGCTGTTTCAAACGTTTGACTTTCTCTACTGTGATTTTGTATTTTGTTAAAAAATATCCTGGATAGCCTTGTGGTTAGTGCTCCGACATATGGCGCTGTTGCGCTCCGGGCGACCCGAGTTTGAGTCCCGGCTTGTGGTCATTTCCCGATCCCAACCCCATTCCCACTTCGCTTCCTGTCCTCACTCTCCTACTGCATTAATAAAGGCAAGGGGCCAAAAACAAATCTTAAAAAAAAAATCCTGGTGATGTTTAAATATAAAATAAAGCAAAAATAATAAAATAAACTATTTAAAAAATATATATTGTTAGTCGTTCTAACAGTTTCTACTAAGTTTTATGATATTTTATGGTGATTTTTTTGTGCTCATTGGCCGTTGCATTCACTTGCATTAAATGAAAATATTGAGATAGGATTAAAATTGATCTTTTGAGTTACACAGAAGAACGCATTGATAAAATGGATATTGAAACATGAATGAAATATGGATTGTTTAAAACACTGGGTGAATGATTTGCTTTTATCTGTGTCAGTGTCCTCGAGGCTGTTTTTTACATGATTGTTAACAGCACTCCATAAATGAACAGAACTTCCCCCATACCAGGCCCCTGTGCAAAAACAAAACCTGCCCTGCCGAACTTTGATGTCTCTGTATCCAAAAGGCGTTTGCATGTGTTGTTTTACATGGACCAAATAATGACGTTCTTACCAAAGAATAGTGAAAGAGACCTATAACATCTGTAACGTTTCATATAGCGTAGAATAAAAAAAATGTTTTTTTATATTCAGAATTGTTAGTTAACAGTCAGATATTATGTATTTAAAGTTTTTTGCCTGTTGCTATTTTCACAAACTGTGCCTCTTTAAATATTCATCCTTTGTCACATTTAACAGCAATACCTGCCAAACAGGACAACGCTTTCAGGGTAAAAATAACTAAAGCTGAAAACCCAACCAAGAGGTGTTCTATCATTTATCTCTTTGTTTTTATTTACTTTTATTAAAGCCAATTATTAGATTTCCATCTGATGTTTATCATTTGGCTGAAGGGAAATTTATAATAAATGCATGAACATTTTGTTGTTTGCTTGCAAAGATGCAGACATTTTATCTTATCAGGTTATATTTTTCCTGTTAGCCAGTATCATGTTGCTCTGGACTTCTCGAAAAACACCCTTTTTGGCATTTTACCATGGTTGGATTGGACGTGCATTGTGTTTCTCCTGTTGGCGTGGATACAGTGCCTGCATAGGGATATGATTAATCTATATAGTTTGTATAGTCATTGGACTTCTGGGAAACCACACGGTAGACAGCACAAGTCCGTATTTATAGTAATGGATAATTTACTGTATTGTTATAATTACTAATGTGTAAAAATACACTGTGGGTTTATACTGTGGCTGGATCCCAGCTGGAATGAAAACAGATTCTTGGTCTCGACAAGTTTAGTTGCACAAGACATGATGTAATCCAGCATGCACTCCCAGGAATAGGAATATTTTGGCGTGGAGTTAAATTCGACCATTCCATCAGACAGTTGATCAGACCTGGACATTGCTAATAAAGAGCAATTAAAGTGGATGTTAGACTTAGCCAAACTTCTAACTAAGACCATATTTACTAAATAATGTCATGGAAGTACTTGAACTGTTCATTTAACAAAAAATATATTGTTATATATTTTTATGTTATATATATGCTTTTGCGACTATTTTCTTTGAATTCCTCATGATGGAACATGTGTTGCAGCAAAAAGTTTTTAGGTGTTTCAGACTTTTTTGTAGTATGAACAGCATGAAATCTGATGTTAAAAGCTCAATCCAATTGCACATTTGATAAACAGATTGTTTTCATGCATTTTAGTGTAAACAATCAGAGCAGATTTGACATGTGTGACGTCGTACCAAAGTGCAAAATATTTTCTAGAGCTGGGTCCAAATATTACTCGTACGGTTCGTATAGCCAACTTTGTGACATTTACTATGTAGTGAATAGTGAGCACATCCATTATTGAAAAATGACATTTTTGCTGTCTAAGATGCCTTGATAAACACGGGCATATGCAAAATTTCCATTTTTCTAGTTTCTTTCCACGCCGACAGCTCTCAGTTGTTGTATAGGTTTCTTTAGCGTGCTGACATTTATGTCATTACTATTGAAACCAATACAAACAAATCCCGTTTCATTACCAGCGAAATGACAGTGTAAACACTTAGCATCACTCACTACATGTTGGGTTTGAAAAACCAAATGTATTTGTTTACAATTTAAATATGGTAGAGTTTCTGGTCTTCTGGTCTTAAGGAGGTGGTGAACGATTTCTTTGCCCCCTTGGTCATAGTGTTTGGCATCTGTTGTGGCGTCTGTAATATCTTGAATGACATAAACTTTAATGTAACGTGTAGTCTGCTATAAATTTGCATTGAATTCATAAAATTGTTGAAAAAAGGGTGACCGTTTGTTTCAAGTTGATATTTAAACGGAGAAACAGTCGTGGTTACTTCTCTGTCCAACTTCTCTTTTCTCGTGGTAAAAGATTAGTTTGTTTGATTTCAGGTCATAAATTGTCTCAGTTTTGTCCATAATAAATTTCAGTTGATGTATTATAGCACTTTTATATTTCTTATTGTACTCTTTCTTAATTTATGGTTGGAACATATGAAGTAACCCATAGGTTTTCATCATCTGTTTTCCCAGGCAAACTGTATGAAATCTTTCAAGGGAATTACAGTAAAAACTTTTATCGTCTTGCTCAGACAAAACAGTTTTATGTGAACTAAAAGCAATGTAAACTGAAGTACTCATCACACATTGATTGAAGTGAAACAGCTGCTGGGTAGTGGGCATGACTTAGACAGATAGGACTGCGGGACAGGTTTTATTTCAGTGTGTCTCTTGTCCACGTTACACTCCATCATGAACCAAAAGCCCATATCCAAAAGTGATGTCAGTGGTCTGAGTGTGTGTGTATTTGAAAGAGAAAGAGTGATGAAGTTTTTGGATGTCTTGATACTATGCAGAGCAACCTTAGTGCCAGTTTGCTTGCAGCTATAGTAATCCAATAAGATCATCTACGCCTGTTTCCATAACTCAGCAAAACTTCTGCCAACATGTTTTCATCTTACATTATTCAACCTTACCATTGCAAAATCATTTCCATCGGTTATTAAGACTGTATCTGCGATGCCAAATGATGTATGTACAAATATGTATTAGATCAATGCTCAATTTAAGCTTTCCAATGATTCGTATGTAACAATATAATATTACTGTGTGTGTTTGTGCAGCTGTTAGAGATCTTATCTTAGCAACTTATAAAATGCCACTTTTTTATTGGCAGCTGTGAGTGTGTCTGTGTATATGTATCACCAAGCTCAACTTGTCTTATTTGTTTCTGAATATGTGTGTCAGATGTGAATGTAGTCCATGTGTTTTTCTTTCCTAAAGTAAAGGTCATACATTATGTGAAGATCTGGCCTTGCTGTACAGCCTTGGTGAAATTTAAAACTAAGATTTTTCTTCTGTTGGAAATCATAGTTAGAAAATCCTTTTTCTTATTGTAGGCTTTGGCTTAAATTGAAGTCTTTTAATATTGCAAGGTACAGTACGGTTTTAAAGAAAGGTCACATATAAAGTGAATGGGGACTGGGGCTGACAAGCTACAAAAAAGCTCCATTAAAGTTTTATAAAAAGACAGTTTTTGTGTTATATTCCATTTCATCTTAAATGATCCAAAAGCTAGGTGCGATGGTTGCGAATTGATATTCACTAATAATCCCTCCCTTTTGGAAGCTGTTAACCACTGCAACTGTATGCTTTAAAAAGTTCACCCCAAAATAAAAATTATTTCATCATTTATTCACCCTCAAGTCATTCCAAACACACAAGAAGATAAATTGAAGTACCTTGGCAACCAAACAACATTAAACTCCATTGACATAACCAGACATTTCTCAAAATATTTTATTTTAATTTTTGTGTAAACTGTCCCTTTAATTGAATTGCACTTTATACTTATCAGGTCAAACATACATTCCATTTTAACATTTAGGTGGTCTTTAGAAAGATTAAACTTGTCTAGGTGGGTCCTGGAATGGTTTGGGAACCCCCTGGACTATACTGTATCTTTGCGTATTTAATCATACAGAAAAATGACATGCATTTAACCTCAGGGAAAAGCAACAATATGTAGTCTTCTTCAGAACACGTGCCTACATGTCTGTATGGATTAGTGTTTTATGACTAAGACTTCTGCCAAACTTGTTTCAGCTAGTCAGTTTCTACAGGATGGAAAATATCCATGGACAACATGGTCAACAAAGAGGTTCATCACAACTTTCGGATATTTGCTCTCTTTTATTTGATTATCCTACTTCTGGAGACTAATAATGTTTGCAAACCATATCAAGATCAAGAAAAATTGTGCCATTCCCGTAATGCATATCTGGAAGATGACCTCATTCCTCCAACATTCAGTTTGTGGCTTTAGGAAGCCAAGGACCTGTGTCATGCCAACATGTGCTAATTGTTGGACAAATCTGTTCCTCATTACAGCCTTTTAAATCAAGACCCAGGAGACCACAACCAGACAGCTGTAGCACCCAGCATGGAACCTTTATTTGTCATAGATTCCAACCAGTTCTGTGTTGACCTTCTTCAAAGCTAAACCATGTTTAGCTTCTCTCAGAACCTAAATGAATTCAAGAGAAACCACAGCGTGGGTCTCAGATTAGTGAAAAACTAGGTTTCAGTGTGTCATGTAGTGTACGTTGTGTTCTGGTGATCTCACCAGGCTTCTTCACCATCAAGACAACTTTGTTCAGAAAGACAATGCCGGTCAATCTGCTTCACACTTTGTTGGTCAACAATGTAATAGTGCTGCTAGACCAGCACCAAACCAGCATAAACCAGCCTGGTGAATTTTAAAAATTCATTCTATAGTCTTCTTTACGGAATTAGGCTGCCTCCAGCAACAGAAAGATTTCTGCACATTCAAGCATGGGAAAAACTCATCTTCCCTTCATGCTGCCAGTATTAGTAAGATAAAACTCGTACATGCTTAATTTTTTATATAGGGAGGACAGCCAAGGTTGGAAATGGAAGCTTGTGAATGTATATACAAGGATGTGTGGGGTGGGAGGATTTTAACAACTCAACACCCCCCCTTTCCTTCTTGTGTTTAATCCAGACAGTTTCACTTCTGTCAGTCTATTCTGAAGAAAATCAGTCAAAGAAAAGCAAAGAAACTGGACTTAGTTCTGATACTCTGAAAAATAACAACCTGATTCCTTTTGTACAGTATGTGTGACATCATCCCTACTGGAGATAAACAGTGTTATGCTTTAGGAACTATTGTTTGATTTATTTTCAGAGGATGATTTATGTAACCGAGATTCTACAGTACACACACTTTGTTTTCACAGATGTGTGGTCACCTCCAGCTTTAAATGTCCGGTTGACAGAGGTTTAGCAAGTCACTTTACTCTAATTCTAGGTTAATGTGTGAAAAGAATGTCTGTTTCACAAATCTAGGAAAATCTTTGTATAACGAAGTATTATTTTAGCATCTGTTGTTTAAAGGACTGCCACACAGAGGATTATGGATCTTCCTATTTCTGCTGCATCAATACATGCAAAAGCTTTACAGTAAAAAAATCCCGTAAAAAAACGTACAATTTTCTGCCAGCTGGGGCACCAGAAATATACCGTAAATTAATTTCAAATTATTATGTGAAAAATCTGTAAATAAAGCAGTAAAAAGTTACAGTGTAAAGTTACAGTTTTTTTGGACATTATACATGAGAAGTCTGTAAAAAGATTAACAGTCAAATTCTGTGAAATTATGAGTTTTTTACAGTTCTTGTTTAAGTACTGTATTTTGTTGCCTACTAAGTGGATTAAAACATCACTCCTTTTCTTATGTATACCTGGTCACCTTGAATATTTTGCCAGCATTCACTTAGCTGATAAAAAAAGAGTTAATTTAAGTTCGCCAGGGGCGGACTGACCGGTAGGACATTCTGTCAAAGTCCATAACGGCCGTCCCACCGACGGCCTACGGCCGTGACCAGGGGTGTACTGGCCAACTGGAGTACCGGAACTTTTCCCAGTGGGCCGGTAATGTATGGGGCCGGAATGGACGCTTGGTCCGGACAGACGGACGTATTATAAACGCGAATGCACGCAAAGCGAAGGCATTAGCGTGTCGGACACGTGTGCATGTAAAGCAATGACACGTTACATACAACACCCCCCCACCCGTCGACAGAAATGGTAGAGGGCCGATGCCATCTAACAAGTTGACTTGTTGTACTGCTCAAACAAACAGAGCAATGTTTTGATAGCACCACATTGCCACAGTGTTTACACTTTTCGGAAAGAACAGATTATGTGCAGTTTCTCTGCATGTTAACCTGCAACCAAGAGTTGACAAAATTACACACTTCCCCTTTAAATAATCTCCTTCATACTTATTTATCTTAATACCTGTGTGTTTGATCTCTAGAATAAAATAGTTCTGCTGGGGAATAGCGGGCAGGCCCCAATCTGACCTCAAATGGGCCTGCCTGTTTCCCTCCACTCGCCTGGTGTGGGGGCACAGATGAGAAAAGAGAAATGAAGGCAGACTTTTCTAAGAGCTTAAGAGCCCTGACAAGCTCTTATAGGTTCACATAGAAGTCATTGCTAGAAGAGGGGATCTAAAGGGCTGTTTAAGAATGTTGGCAAGCAATGTTTCTACACACATCTGCTGCTTACAGTCAGAGCTGGGAATTCTGGGTTTTGTTTTGGGGACCCGTGGACCTACAGTATGGACTCCTAGAATTGTTCACATGCTTGGAAATACAAACATTGGTTAGTTACCTGCTTTACTGTGAGTAAATAACCTTCATTTTTGGTGTTCTCTTTTGGTTGAAAGGAGTCCTGGCTTTTGTTTGTTGATAGAGGAACGGAATATACTAATTCTGTTTACATTTCCCTTCTATGCTTTTCTTCCTGATATGATGCATTACTTCAACTGTGGTTCTGGTTAAGCATCTTGAGTAACTCTCTCTCCCTGGGCCATCATCCCATCCTTTTTGTTAAAACCTTAGAACCTTCAGATTTCAATGTTTAGCTACACCCATCTATAAATCTCCCACAAAGCATTCTGGAAAACCCAGAAGAAGAATGACTGACAGATAAGAGAGAAAAAAGAGGAGGTGTGCTGAGTGAGGTTATGATAAGAGACCCTGTCACCGTGTTCCTGGAGCGATGCTAGTATTCCACTGGCTGAGCGAACCTGAAACATGTGAGATTTTGTGCAGAGCAGCTGACGGCATGAAGATCAAAGGTTTGGCAAGGTTCAGGGTAGAGCTTGTAGGCTAGTCGGTTTATTAAGGTGAAGGGGCCGGAAAAAACATTTGGATGCTTTTCAGGTTGTCAGACGTAGAAGGTAAATATTAGAGTCATAAGAATTAACATTGTTAAACATGCGGAAATGGTTAATAGAATTTGTAAATGGCTGAATCTTTATGTAGAGTCAGTGACCTATACCGTGTTTACTAGTTTAAGGAGAAGCATTTGTGAGACCAAAGTCAGCCCAACTTTTTTTTGCATTCATTATTGCATTCTAGAAGAAATGATTGCATTAGAGGCTGTGAGGGATATGTTCCAGACGTATTGGGTTTTCATAATCAAAAAAGGCCTATATCTGCTTAAGAGGAAAATGTCTGGACAACCTCTGTGGACAGTAATACAGCTAGACAAAGGTCAGAGGTCAGGTGGTGAAGAAAAAAACATTAGCAGCACAAAGGTTTTGGGTTTGATTCCCATAACCTATACAACGGTCTGCCAAATACATTAAAGTACATTAATAAGATGCTGCCTCGTACATGTAATATTAATTTTTTTTTAATAAATAGATTTTTTATACATATTTTAAGTATAACTATAGCAAAGTACACGTCTATAGACGCAACTGGGAGATTATTAAAATTTGCCTTTTCATTTCGAAACGGTGAAAAAAAATCTGTTAATTCATTCCTTAGACTTTCCAAAAGAAAGAAAAACAGAGAGAGATGGATTACAGTGGTTAAAAGAGAGAAATTGTCAAATTTAAAGACACCCCCTCAACAGCAGTATTAGAAAACAGCAGTGCTAACTAATTTAATGTAACACTAAATGTGGGATTGTATATTTACATTACATCTTTTAAAATTACAACATATAAAAAATATTAAAAAGTTATGTGTTGTGAAAATACATTATTACAATCCGTTAAAGACCATTTCAGGGGCCACCACACATGGAATTAGCTAAGTGCTCCATAAAGAAACAAAGTATATTTCTTTATTTTAAATCATTCTTTACAATTGTGAATATATCAAAGATGTGAAAAAGGGAATCATAGTGGCTATTAAAAACAACAGAATATTTTGGGGAAAATGGATTTTGTGCTTGCGGTCTCCCTGCCTGCCATAATTCTTTAAGTTTTCAACCACAGTTCTCTCCATAGCAAATCTATAAAACTAGTTTTACAGTTACTTCTGCTCAATCTTTTGAAAGCTCTGTGGTTTTTCCATTTAAATTTGACATATTGGCACCGTTATGTCGACTGAATTTAACCGTGAGCAGTTATAACTGGGCTGTGAACATCTATTAAAAAGCAACCCTTGCCATTTGACGAAAAAAGCTAATAAACTTTTACTAACTTAATGCACCACATTAAAAATGTTTTAATATTTAACTTAGGGAAAGTATAAATCTAGAAAATCAATGTGTAACGTTCATTTTACAGATGCACTCTGGTCAGATTTGGCTTTGTTCCAGAATGGTCACCTTATTGATCAGCGTGCAGAGATCCAAATTCGGTGTACTTCAACCTTTTCTTATGTAATCAAGGAACTTGTGTTCTACACTGTGTTGAACTTCAGAAAATGGCCCATTGCATCTTGTTACATGTGACTTCAGTTCATATAATGGTATATAGCTGCATAGTAAACACAGTTTTCCAGTCCAAGTTTATCTCAACAAATCAGTATGCTAAGATGATTGACAATTTACATTTACAATTAACAGTTAAACATGCGGAAATGGTTAATAGAATTTGTAAATGGCTGAATCTTTAGGTAGAGTCAATGACCTATACCATGTTTACTAGTGCAACGAGAAGCATTTGTGAGTCAACTTTTTTTGCATTCATTATTGCATTCTAGAAGAAATGATTGCATTAGAGGCTGTGAGGGATATGTTCCAGACGTATTGGGTTTTCATAATCAAAAAAGGCCTATATCTGCTTAAGAGGAAAATGTCTGGACAACCTCTGTGCGCAGTAATACTAGACAAAGGTCAGAGGTCAGGTGGTGAAGAAAGAAACTTCTTTTTCAAATTGCTAAGACAAATGATTCTGTAGCTCAGTTGGTGGAGCATTGCATTAGCAGCACAAAGGTTTTGGGTTTGATTCCAATAACCTGTACATCGTGTTGTATAAAACGGTCTGCCAAATGCATTAAAGTACATTTAAGAAGATGGTGCCTCATACATGTAATATTAAGTTTTCTTTATGCATATAAATTAAGATTAAGATGCATCCCAAACTTAAGCACTATTCTACACCATTTTAAAGTATAAATGAAGTGCACTTTAGGTACCCGGAGGATGCACTTTTTTTACCGATAATATGAAGTGTGGAACTGTGGACACTTCACGGATTCAACGGTCGCAGTTTCACTTACGTAGTGGAAGGGAGGCGGGGCTTTCAGACGCTGCTCGAGCAAAACTCTCCTGCAGAGTGATAATGCTTAAATCTGATGGCGACAAGTTATGCTAGGCAAAACAGATGAAAATTGCATTGAATATACGATGTACAAATTGATTTTTATTCACACGCATTGTGCCGTGGGATTGACGTCATTTGCGCTCGTCTGGAAACCGATATAATTCTGGTTAGTATAAAACCGTTTAGTATTCCATTTGGGACGATACTACTCTTCTTAAAAACACTACATGGTTGAGTGCATAGGGGACACAACTTTAGTCACCACTAAGAATTCTCATTGCCTCCAATGTAGAAAATATTCAGTTCATTATCGGTTGCTGATTGTGTGCTTTTTTCAACATTGGATACAACACAGCAATGAAAACAGCGCTTATAATGTACCTCTAAAACTACAGCGCTTGCAAAACCCAGTCAAAACATATGCCAAAACAGCACTGACCATTGGACCGTGTCCTTACTTGAGCTCAAAACAGTTTTGTTATCTTAGTGAAACCAGTGATAAACGGCTTTGTCGTCCTTAAATCAATCTCCTCCTGTTGTGACTTCCTCTTTTGACTCCCTCTTCTCTTGTCTGGGTGCCAGTTACTACAAGACCTCTTCTCGTCTGAATCTCATTTCCCTCTCTCTCCCCTTCCTCTTTGTCTCATCTCTGGCTTCTTTTTCATCCAATGCTTCTTATGTTGCAACTAGCATTAAAAAACTCCCTTATTATAATATTTTTCTCAGATGTTCGCTTACAAAGCTCTCATTTCTTGAGCATGCAAATTTCTCAAGTATTTTCTTAGGTATTATCTTGGTCTTGGGTCATCTAGACCTGTCTCGGGAAATAACATCATCAGTCCACTTTAACATTCTTTTTTTTTAAAAACATTTGAGAGGTGTCTCTGTAAGCAGTATTTATAGCATCATATTATCCACAGTTATTCTGTCTGTAAATTATCTTGGCCAAAATCTAGCAGGATTGTTGTATCGAATGTGGCAAAGAAATCTAATTTTCTCCTGACATATTAGGCATTTCAAAACATGTGATCGGACATTTCTTAGACGAGCAAAACATCGCTTATTGCTTCATCTGTGAGCTTCCCAGGATTAGATAAGCAATAAGCAAGTCATTACAGCCATTGCGGTGATGGTTTGTGCTTCTTTTTTACGGATGCATGCATTTTTAGCACAGATAACCGGTTTTCCTTTCCAGTGTCCGCAGTTAAAATGACAAATGGGTGTCGGAATACTGATTTTGCGCCTGTTATCCACTCCGTAAAGATTGAAAAGATTTTTGAAGTCAGTAAAGCTGTGAAATCTCAGTCAAGCAGACAAAAATCGATTTGGAATTTTGCTCATTTTAACCATGTGGCATTGAGCGTATCGAAGCAAGTTAGTCAGCAAAAGAGAGAGACGGACTGAGTGTGGGAATAATGTGAAACACGGCAGCAAGAATTGGCCTGTTTCCCATGTTTCCTAGTGTTCAGTGTCTGCAGGTGGCCCGACAGGAGAGGAGGAAGATTAAATGTAAGCCAAGATCTGTTCTAATGAGCGCTGGCTACAGATGAATGAGAGGAAAGGAAATCTGAACAAGGAGTTAACGTATTAATGTGACAAATTTGCATATTTGTCTTGCATTTGCGATATTAATCAAATGTTCGTGTTACGGCTTTTGTTTCTTTTCCAAGTTTGCTACAGATCTCGATTGCCAATTGTGAATGCATTCAGACCCACTTTATACATACTGTATTCCAGACAGATGCGACTTTTTCTTAATTGATCTGACAGACACAGATCTCCCAAAGCTGTTTGTCAGGGCTGATTCTCCTCAACAGCTTCAACAGACTTACAATCCATCATCTCTGAACATCTGAACTGTATATGGTTTTCTTACACATCACAGCTGTTGTAATCATAACATCTAGAGGTCTCTTGAGATGCTTCATGCAAAGACTAACTTGTTCATTTTGGACTGGTGCACCTATAGGACCAAATAATGTTGTTTTTCTGTTCTTGAATGACATCATTTTCAGCATGGGTTAAGAGGGGGAGACTTGACTGAACCCGTTTCCCACAGCTCTTCCTTCACAGATGTCTGACCCGTGGGTCAAAGTTGGAGACTGCGAGTGGGAAGAAAGCCTTATACAACATCAGCATAAATGCTTTCACCTGGGATAAATCACTGACTGTCTTCCACTGTCGGATCTGTCCACGGCGACCCAATGTGCCTGGACGAGCATCCTGGAAAAGCTATCATGTAGACTGGGAAAGACTGCCTGAGACAGTGTGACATTAATAACCTACTTTTATTAGGAAAAGCTTTTATTTCTTTGCTTAATTGGCCTTTAAAAGCAGCATCGTGAGGTTTTATCCTTATTTGGGTTGAAAATGAAGGCCTGTGTTGATTAACTCGGCCTCGTTCCTTCACTGGTCACGCATTAAACTCATCATATTCCCAAACACAGAGTCTTTTATCCCCAACATGGTGCAATAAACCTTGAACAAAGGACTATTCTGCATACTGCTTTTGTGTAATACATGCTGGAACGCGTCGCTGCAATCGTCTTTTTCCCCTCCGGCTGTATTTTACAAGGCTTTTGAGCCTGTCATTGATATTTTCTGTCATTGTCTGTACATGTTTACCCAGTGTCAACTTTCAAGGTTTTAGAATGTTCTTCCAGGCTCCACATCTCCAAAGTTATAATTTTGGTTTGAGGATAATGACAGAGTATTCTTCACGTTACGCAATACGTTCAGAAATTGTTTTTCCATTTACTTCCTCACCAGAGAAAACGTGAGCGCTGTATGTGCTTCGAGACATTTGCTTGCGGTATTCAAATCTGGCGATCACATAGTTGAATTTATTCATCTTGAGAAATAACTGAATGACAACCATTTCAGAAGATCCTACGATAGCAGAAACACGTTTCTGAATATTCATGTATAGAAAGCTCAAACTAGCATTTATTTTATGCAAGTGCCTGCATCGTGTGTGTGAAGTAAAGTGAACTAAATAAAAAAACACGTCTGTCATCATGTCTAAGATTTGACTTTGTGTTGACTCCGAGAAATATGTTTGTCTGTATGGATTCAGTATGGATTTTACAGATGTCTGTTTGATGCAGTAACCACATATTGTGCTTCCAGGAGTATACAACAGGATGTGACCGCTTTAAATAATTGGCTGGGATAGATATAGAACTGCTTCATTGTGGAAGACCAGTGTGGTTCAAGGCTTCTTTGCATATTTGTCAATTTTAGGCTGTTACCTTTTTTCTTCATCCCCAAAAATTGTTCCGGTCATAGTCTCTGGCAGACAGATACTGGTAATTGCTTCCATATTTCTCAACAGAAGCAATGTCCAGTAACATCTATCCTGCGTCCACCCACTCTGTTCCACTGTCACAAAACCCTTTTTCAATTTCTCAAATTTTCCTGTTTTTGCTTCTAATCCCTCACCAAACCGTTTCTCTTATTTTTTCTCATTTTGTCTGGCCTCATGCATAATGGCCTCCTGCACAGAGACGTGTTATGACATCACTCATTGTGGTTCACAGTATTACAATGCATTTTATATCTGTGATGCTCTGTTGCTTTAACAAGAGAATAAAGACATTCTTCTCACCATAAAAGATGTAAAGTGTATCTTGACAGCCCTACATGTCTATGACATCATTAAATCCTCGGATTGAGCAGTTTACATAACATTGATGTCGAGGGCTTTTAAAAGAGTGGTCGGTGTCCTAGCTGAAGCAAACGATTGTTTTACTGCGGTTTCAAAAATGGAGATATAGCGCCCTCTCGTGGAACAGACAAAGGTTTGGATATAGCCAGACAGACGGGCATAAAACTAGATAGGCTGTTAATTTTATGCAAATCATTACGGTTGGTCAAGCCTTGGTAAATAAATTCCACAAATAAAACATACTTGCGGGATTAAGTTATTTTGCACAAAGCTGTCAATCATAATTCATCACTGATCATTTTTTACAGATGAAAATATTACATTTTACAATTTTGCTAAAACAAAGCAGACTGGCATGTTGTTCATGTAAGGGAAATCATATGTGGCTAACAGGAAAGCAAAGGCACAAAAAGGCTAGATTTAACGCAATAGTTCCCCCAAAAATAAAATTTCTGCCATCATTTACTCACTTTAAAATCTGTACAAATGTCTTTGTTCTGATGAACACAAAGATATTTGGAAGGCTTATTACCAAACAGTTCTTGAACCCCACTGACAACCATATAGGAACATTTACTTTATATTCTTCTGTTCAACAGAACAAGCAAAATTGTAGGGAAGTAAACCGTAGGGCACTTTTGACTACCATTGTCAATGTTCCTACTATGGTAGGCATGGGGTCCAAGAACTGAATATCTTAAATGTATTTAGGTTTGAAACAACTAAAGGATGAGTAATTCATGACAGATTTTCATTTTTGGGTGAACTATCACTTTAATTTAAACGATGATCCAATGAATTTATATATTTTTGTACAAGTTACAACTATCAAAGAACAAGTTTTTGTTTCAGAAAAGAAATACAAACCTAATGGGGAAAAGAAATTTCAAAGACATGCATGGAGCACTGCATGTGTTTGCTGACTGCGCAAAAAAAAAAAGATTAAAGGCTTCTGAGCCGTTTTCCTAAGAAATTAATCAACCATACATTCATCTTGTTGATTAACAAATGTAAAACACAGTGACTGTATAAATAAACGTAAAAACATAAAAAGTTGACAAAAGTTTATTTTACACAAACATTTAAAAATGACAAGACGACACAGAAATCTTTTGCATGTTATTTTGATTGTTCAGAGCTTGGGAAGTGTGTTGGAGGCTGAACAAGAGGTTTGTATCTTCTCACAGGATGAGCTTTAAATGTGACGCACTAAAAGATACATAATTTAAATACACTTCATGTGCAAAATGACAATGTCCTAAAAGATTAATAACCAAAATAGTCACCCATTGATCTTGCATCTGACGCATCTCTTGCAGTCTCATTTCACGCTGAACTCTCCGAGCAGCATCAAATTCATCGAAAGAAAAAGGCTTACACCGGGTAGCACGCCTCTGCCTTGTACGCACATGACCGTTTTCTCCTCTGTACCTTCCAAAGGTGGTCTCTTCAGATCTGATGCTAGAATGAGCAGGTGATGTTTCCAGAGTTCTATCATCTACAAAGCCTGGCACAGACATACAAAGGATTTGAATGAGAAGTTCTCATATGGTAAAATAAATGTGAACCATGTCATTGTGTCAGCATTACAGAAACACCCGTTTAAAAACCTCCTTACCAGGTTCATTACTGTCATTTTTTTGCATAGGGGAGATGACCGCCACAGCATATCGTCTCTTAGGTGAGAAGCATAGTGGCTCTCTGCGTCTAAATGCACTTATGGTGGTTTTCTGACCTGCAAACCATAAGGTGTAACGTTCAATATACATATATATAAATAACTAAATAATAACTAATGGCGAGTGTAAAACTGTTGCACAAATTTGGAATTTTCATATAGGCCTGCTGTAAAAGGTGTTTCAAAGTCATTGTTTATCGTTTTAGTGAAACAGATTTTGGCCATAGGCAAATTTAATACACATTCATGTCAAGTAGTCCGCATGTTGTGCGCAGTTACAACGCGTAAGATTTAATGTTTACTAACAAACAATTAAATAAATCATTTCCAATAATGTAACTGTTAATAAGAAAAATCACAACAATATGAACTCTGTGAGCGCGCACTAGCTCCTCCTGCAGGAGCCGTTTCTATGGCAATAGCTCCACGCGCGCGACACAACAATGAAACGCACAGATTTAACGGCTTTCACCGGAATAACGATTTAACAGCATAACAGGAACCAATTTAAGGTACAACACGGTAAGAGTGATTCGATATAAAAACGAGTATTTTAGTAAATAATAGTTGTAAAGACGTTTTGTATTATATAATTCTGAAGAAATATCTGTGAGGTAACGTTAACCTAAGAGCTTGAAAATTATGTTAGATTCCGTCGTCCTTTTTTCCGTCATCATGATATGAAATTTATTTACCTGGATATATAAATTATTACAACTACAATGGTTAACCACCTGAATTCGTTTGGGCAACTTCTGTTTCTGTAGCGTTGTGAGCCATAGCAAGCGTTGTCTGTCAATAAAGCTTAAAAACCAGCAAAAATTCATCCAGAACATTTTTTTTTATATAAGTTACACGAGTTTAATTAGCATGGCGAGGTTAATTGTGTACAGCTGTAGAAAGTCCGCACCAAATTTGCTCTACAGTCATGCGCAGTTGCGTTGTTTGTAGATCAGTGGAAGGGAACTGGAATTAACTAATATAAATATTATTTAGTTTGTTTAGTATAATGTAGAATGTATCACATAATAAAGGCAAAATTCAGAAGTTTTTATTCGGCTGTTTATAAGCAAAACAACTTTGAACCGTGCTTAAAAGTATGTGGTCATATATTTAGGTCATGAGTCAACCAGAGGGGCGGAGCCATTCTCTATCAGAGAATGAAGAGGAGGAATCTGATGAGAGGGCCACACCCCTTTCTGCAATTGCGCCAGAGGCTGATGGTCATTATAAACAACCCACTGTGATATCATCAAATCCAGCTTTACAGTGCCTGGACCAGGTAGATTTTTTGTTTGTGTGAAAGAATTTATTTAATTCATACAAAAGGTTAATGTACCTTTCCCACACATACAGATATTTAATAAAAATGCTCCAATATACAAACATTGTTTAAACAAAATAAAGTTTTGAAAAATTTTCAATTTAATAAGGAGAAAGTGCAATTTTTTTATTTGCCTATGCTTATTCTCAGTAAAATGCAGTAAATGTAGTAAAATCTTAAGAGCCCGTTCTTTCAAAAATAAATACTGTACATTTCTTACTTGAACCTCACATCTACAACTTTATATATCTGCACACAGGCTATTGTGTAATAAAACAGTTGAACACAAGAGGGCAGTAGCACACACACAAAGAAATAGCTCACGCAGTTTCTCACTTAAAGAGATACATCACCCTAAAATTCTGTCAGAATTTACTCTCCTTCAAGTTGTTCCAAATGTGTATATATGTGTATTTCTTTATTCTGATTAACACAGAGAAAGATATGTGGAATAATGCTTATAACCAAACAGATCTCAACACCCATTGACTCCCATAGTTGGAAAAATAACTGTTGAACACAAAATAAGACATTTTGAAGAATGTAGGACAGCAAACAGTTCTGGGGCACTTTTGACTACCATTGTCACTTTTCCTACTATGGGAGTCAATGGGTGTTGAGATCTGTTTGGTTATAAGCATTATTCCAAATATCTTTCTCTGTGTTTATCAGAACAAAGAAATGTATACACATTTTGAACAACTCGAATGTGAGTAAATGATGACAGAATTTTCATTTTTGGGTGAAGTATCACTTTAAGTTTTCAGAGAAATGCAATGGTACTACATCTTGACCAAATAAGTATCCAAAACGGTAGCTACAAATATAATAGCAAATTTTTGGAGAGTCCATAACGGCACCAGAAATACTTGTTTTGTAAATGAGTCAGTTTAGGGCGCATAATTCTTCGGCCGTATCATCATTTTGACTCTTTTAAAGGCTTGTCTGTAGTTTGTTGGATAGTACTCGCTGGTCAGGTTGTGCCACGTGCCCCAGAAGATTCCATCCCTTTTCCCTTTATACTTGGTTTTGTAGTATTTTCCATTGAGATTTGCTGACATGCAGGCATCAAACCACCAACCCGATCCGTAATATGCCCCACAATTCCCTGAAGGGTACATGTCATTGTCTCTATCGGGTGTTGTGAAGAACTTCTGGTCGTGGTTGAAGTGTTTGCTAAACTGCAGAGCGTTCCCAGCAGTCCCAGAGTAACCGCTCAAAGACAGCCGATAATGGAGGAACTCATTTGACACATAGAACTGATCGTACTTGGCATACCCACGTGTGCCATCAAAATCCTCAAGCTCAATACGCAGGACCATGTCCTTGGCCTTGGTGAGCAGGTGGATTTTATCATTGCCCAGCCACAAATCTGCATTCAGGTCACCAAAGCCATTTTTGTAATCGATCCAGGTGCGGTTGAAGCTCACGCTGCCATTGATGCGGTGCTGTATAACAGTCCAACCACCTCCAAATGACTCCATGTCGCAGTACACAGGAAAGCTCCCGTTCCTGGGGTCAGGGGTCACATTGTACACCCCGTTTGTTCTTTGTCGCAGCATGCTGATGTCAGAGCAGTCTCTGAGAGTGAATTTTTTCATGTCTGTAGAGAGGGGATATCAAAATGAACAGTTTGAACACACAGTCTAATACTGCAACCCAGTATCACGCCAAAGGAAATATGTTGGAAATATAGTTAATGGGTTTGTGCGGGGGTAACTTGTGTTTTTGTTTCAGTATATTCCTATATATATATATATATAGGAATATTTATACAGTATATATGATATAAAAATACTTTTAATATATTTTATTGATTTGACAAAAATGATTTCATCATCATGTGATTTTCGGCGTACATGGCTCGCACAGCAGGTTTGTATTTCTGAAATGTTAACATTTTGCATTCCACATCTGAATTCGTTTTCAATGTAGTTCTTAAATAAAACTCTTCTAGTTGAGTTTACCAGCCTCTCTTTGGCAGACGACCTATTATTAGACAAAAGAAACCTTTATTCATTAGCCTCTGTTGTAAGAGACAGGCTGCTTGACTTAAAAGCATTCCTTGAGGCTCTTGTTTGTAAATGGTCTAAACAGTTCTCTGGTTTACCTCTGTTCTGAATTAGTTCAAAGTTCAGTTAGATATTAGGCAAACATTTTAAATATCAATATGTGTTATCTAAACATTTCATTATATTTATATATTATAAACTATTATACTGTATATAATTTAATGCAAGAACATATATCTCCATATTCTGTTCATCAAATTATTTTGTTACACAATTCACTGTAAAAAACTGTAACTTCTTTCTAGATGAAATTATGTAAGATTATTGCATAAATCAGTACTTACTTTGGAATTCATAGAGTTCTTGATCTGGGCACTGCGAAGTGCAAGTTCTGCTGATTTTGTTGACCATCCCCGTGATGTTTTCAACCTTCCTGTCCACTATTTCTTCAACGTTGTCCAAGTTAAGGAGGTTAAGCTCCTCCAGCCGACCTTGAAGAGAGTTTATCTGCACACGTGCGTTCTTCAGGCTGTTAGACATGCGGTTCATTTTCACCCGCATGTCCTGCACAATATCATTATTGCTCACATTCCCATTATTGTAGACTCTCGTGCCGATGTCCCTTCTGCTCTCAGCGCTGCCAGCCGGAAGGTCTCCACTGTCTTTCTGGACATCCACCTGCTGCGAGCTGCATTCCTGGCAGGAGATCTTCATCCTGTTTACGGTCTCCTTTAAACTTTGAAGCTCCTTCATGGTCTTTTCTAGTAGTCTGAATTGTTTGGGAAGCTGGATGGTCAGAGGCGGCAGAGTGAGCTGGTACGGGCACTCAGCCTCATCGTCACATTGCCCAGCTGGCTTCAGTCTCACCTGGGAGCAGCTGGAAGCTCCAGACGCCTTGTCCAGAACCCCAGAAGGGCCACTGCCAGTGCCCTCTAGACCCTGTCTGATGGCTATCAGCAGTGAACAGCACACGTACACTAGTTTCATAGTCTCAGATGCAGAGAGGATCCAATGTAAGAGAGAAAAAGAAGAGAACTGCCAGAAAGTGCAGAAACTTTGCCATTAATACAAGAGTAGAGAGAGGGAGAGAGAGGGGAATGTGGGTGGGACAGCAGTGCGTTGCATAATTGGGTGTTTCTTTAATTTGGCTTTGTGGACTTTGAGAGAATAAACTCTCTTTTCACATTCTCACTAGATATATTTATTTTGTCAGCTAACAATATTCAGCAATGTGTATTTATGCAGTACAGGTTAATTCAGTCTCTTTTGTCATTTTTCTAAACCTTTACACTGGATCTGGCATTTTAGTGTATGTGTCCTAAAGTTATCTTATATTACAGTTCACTTATATCTATATATTATCACAATATGTACTGTATCTTATATATTATCATATTTTTATTATAACCAAATTTTAGCTTGATTGGAAATGAAACACAAAAGAAATGTTCTGTTCTACATACATATTGTATGTAGATTACATACAATATTACACCTTTACTGTACATATTAGGTACTTTTGGTAACCACGTAAACTAAATGAACTGTAAAATGATTCATTCATTGTGATTGAAATGACACCACAACTTATTTTTTGTTTTAAAAAAAAGTTGTCACAACTCTTTATGTTTTATACAGTATTATTGTACTTTGTAAAAAATCGGCGTGTTTCAGAGAGGCGGGGCAAAGAGGAGATACAAACATGCACGGTATGTGGAAAATGCACATTTTTTTAACCTTAAATCGTGTAGACATTGCATTACATCTAAAATAAACAATAATATTCGTTTTAGCCGTGTCATA
This sequence comes from Triplophysa rosa, assembly GCF_024868665.1. Lineage (NCBI taxonomy): Eukaryota > Metazoa > Chordata > Actinopteri > Cypriniformes > Nemacheilidae > Triplophysa > Triplophysa rosa. Next base: position 9,632,282 of record NC_079913.1, read on the forward strand.
TGACCCCTTTAATAATTGGCGAGTAAGAATTGGTGAGTAACCAAAACCTCCCAAGATGCCAATCAGTCCTGTAAAAGCACTTGCTGTTTTTCATCAAGTCAAAATTGCATTGCTCACATGCTCATATTTTGCATCATACATTCATGTGGATGCTGAGGAATTCTGCAAAACATTGTTTGTCAATATCCTTTTATTGCTGCCATGTGTTTGCACCGTGTATTTTCTTATGTGTTTTTACTGGCTTATTATTAAGTGTTGTCTCAAAGCTGTATTTTACTGGCTATGATACAAACAAGCTTTGTTTTAGTACAGAAACTGCAGTTTTTAACCTTATGCAGATGTTTTCACAAGTCTGCCAGAAATAGCTTTGCAATTTATTCTTGTGTTTCTTGTTCTGTGGACATTTTGTTTTGAATTGGTGCTGTGAGGTAATGCAAATTTTCTGCAGAAATGAAAATCAGTCTTAAATATTCTGCAAATTCTTTTGTTTTTCTTACTATATCAGCACATTGAAATGTTATTCAAAGAGCTCATGATGCGGTCCAGTGTTTCACTTCAAAGCTGTTCTTCCACATGCATGCCTTATGATTTCTTATCAACTTTACTGTAACCAACTGTAGATTCATGCCTTTGGCTCAGTGGAGGAAGTCTCAAAATATAATGCAATAAATTATAAACAGATAACACACAAGCTGCTCCACAAGATAGGTGTCCAGCTGGTGCTACTTGTATTTTAAAGATAGCTCAGTAAATATAATTAGAGTTTTAGTTTCCACTCATGAGCCATAATCAGGAAATACGTAATGCTGTTTGTGCCAGATAAGTTCAAGAAAATTGTATTCATTTATTTTGTCGCCACAATAAATCAGGAATTCGCACATGTTCATTCCCTTGGTCACAATAATCAGTGCTTTAATGCTTATCTGGAAGAATGTTCTTCAGTTGTCGGATAAAAGGTACTCAAAGCTTAGAGCATTCTATGCTGGAGTTCAAAAGCAAACTGATGTGTGACACACCTGGATCTGCTCTTACACACCTGAAATACATTCAGGCAAATTCATGAACCCATTTAGCTTTCAAATGCATTAAGGCCAATGTTCTTTTGTCTGTTTATAAGCGATGTGTTCTTTTTCATCTTTGTTTTCAGCTTTTCTCAGAGGGAAAGATCAGTGGAGCAAAGGTGGCTCATCTTAGGGCCAGCTTCAACCTCTTACATCAAGCTCTGAAAAGGTAAGATTGAGATCATGATGTATCATTATCACACCTTCACCACATGTCTATCTCACAGACCAATTTAATAGAAATATGCCTAATAAATAACTAAAGCCGCTAACGTTAGTTATTGCACAAATATTTCATGTCCAGTTTAGTCACCCAGGGACCAGAAAAGCCACTCTTTTGATTTTGTTAGTCAAAAGTCTTTTTTTTCAGAACATGTATTAATGGAGTCCAGTCTTACAGTATGTATTAGATAAGTCTTTAAAGGGTGTATTCAGTTCTCAGGAGTCAGAAATGCAGTTGCTGCAGGAGGCAAAGGCCTTCCGCACTAAGCTGGAGGAGCAGAACCAGGAGCTGGAGAAAGCAGAGCTGTTTCCTGAAGGACAGGACACAGAGGTCAGCGGCCTGAAACAGAAGCTTCTGCAGTCCTACAATGAGCTGAAAGAGTATGAGGAGAGAGATTACCACATGCAGTTCCAGCTTGAGTGGTAAGATGACACTGAATGACCTTCAATTACATTTTAAAGAGCACGAAGCGTGAATTACACAAAGATCAATGCTATGAGGAGGTTGAAAACCGTCTTTGGTGTATTCAGTCCAATTTTGCAGACCAAAAGGTTCAACTCTAGCTCTGTTCCTCCTAACACTCACTTCCTTGTGTCCGAAAGGTCTTTCTCCAAAATGTTCGAAAAACAGCACTGCACGCTGAGTCACGGCCCACACTGCTGCCAGAAAGCATTTGTTGACCTTTTGCTAAGCTACTGGTGCAACAAAATGATGTGAATAATTTTAAGGAAAAAAGCAAAAGCTACTTCATCAGATATTTTTAGGCGCAAGGGAGGCAACGTATTCAGCCATGATTCATTACATTATAACATAACATGTAAAAGTTTACAATTTCTAGTAAAGAATGTATTTTATTAGATATAGTTTGTAAATCCAAATGTGATCGGGTAAGCATTGATACTGCATGAAGGAGCAGGCATATTACAGCCAGATGTAGTTTCTGTTTTGTCCTCAATAGATCCTTCATCTTCAGCCAACTTACGTAAAGGAATTCACCTTGAAGCACTTCCTCACTGTAGTAGAGTTCACACTGACAGCCGTACTAACACCGATCTAGAGTAGTTGTATCTATGGAAACAAGTTATTGCTATAGGCACATTGTAAAACATTTTTAATAATTAACCACAGCACTAATATTTAAACATCCTGATCACATCCTGATTTCTTTAAAACGGATGAATTTTGTTTCACAGAATTGTACTTCTCCTTTTCAGTCTTAAAGAAGAGAAGCTTTATCTTCAGAAAGAGTACCAAAACCAGCCTAAACCAGCTGTGAGTATTGGCTGGGATTATGTCGCTTCTGCATTAACACATCACTGGTTTTTCCGCATCGTGATGTTTCACCTTAGGGGGGTGGGGTATTTAAAAACAGCAAACCCAAACTAAAAATAGTCACAGTTTGGAAAATGTAACATTACAGCGCTCTTCATTCAGTAGGTTGAATATCTGTTTGTGTGTTTTCGGTCAAATGTATGTACTGTATTTATGTTTGTGTGTGAAAACCCTCAGGAGCTGGAAAGGAGGTACATGACTCTGAAGGAGAGCTGTGAGGACATGAGAAAAGAGACCGTCCAACTGAGACAGGAAGTGAAGACTTTAGCTGAAAATGTGGAGACACAACAGAAACACACAGATAAAGAACGTTGTGAGCTCGATGAGTTTAAAAACCTTGTTGAGATCAGCGAGGTGAGCAAAACATTTCAATCACTGAGCATCTGTCCAGAGCGTGATGCTGCGTAAATGTCTTACGTTGCACTTTTGTTTTACCAGGCTGAGCTGGCTCAGGTGTGCCTCATACCTGTTCAGCTGCGAAAGGAGGTCAACAGGGTTGCCCACAGGAAATCGTATGTACTAGAGGCTTGACTTCATCAAAATAACACTGGTGATATTGGAAAGCGAGTGCATATTAATTTTACTGTGTAAAAAGTCTTTCTGTGTGCCATAGGGAGGTAGACAACCAGGTGGCTGTGATGGACAAACAACGTTTGAAGCACATGGAGCACCAACAGATGACAGTGGAGAAGTGCGAGAAGGTGAAGGAGGCCCAAAGGGAAGTTCTTAGAGAATTGGATGGCTATAAAGCTCAGCTAATGGCCGCGCAGAGTAAACAAGAGAGACTTCTTAAGGAGCTGCAGATGACCAAGGAAAAAGAGGCCATCTTCATGGATCAAAGGTCAAATGGACACACTCAAAAAGAGCAAAATATTTTGTGTGAATATAATGATTATAAGTGATGCTGTGATTGTTAGAAATGGTTTTGGATTACAGGGGTCTACTGGAAATTAACATGGAGCAGATTGTGGCCGACTGCAAGTCTCTGCGTGATAAACAGGCCCGAGACACGAGACTGAAAGACAGACTCGTTCGAGTCCTGAAGAGAAATGAACTGCAGTTGATACAGGCCAGCGATGCTCTCATTCACACTCAACAGCAGCATGCCAGGACCCAGGCTCAGGTTACTCATAACATTCCTGAAACATAGATTCTTAAATCCAAATCTAGAATCTGTACTGTTACACCGTGTCTACACCGGACGCAGCGCAATGTGACAATAGAACGCATTAGAACCCATTATAATTAAAAAATTGTCCACATTGGATGCGGCGGGACGCAACAATCCCATTAGAACAAGCCGTGTATCGTGTCGCGCCGGACACGCCCGGTGTAGACACGGTGTTATGCTTTGGACATAATGAGTAGTACCTCAGATATTACGGCTTGTTGAGCAGAAGTGTTAATACTATAAAACCTTTTCTTAGTAGGACAGTTTTTAGAAGGGATGTCTAGGGACCAGAATATCAAATACATTTTGGGTGGATTTATGTAATTACGTCTAGTAGCGTCTGCCAGCCAACTACCCAGAAAACACTTGCAATCCCTAGCAATGTTCTAAGAAACATCCAAAACACGAAAGCAACCACATAAGAACTCCATAGCAACCAACCAGTACACCCAAGCATTGTGGAATGACTGTTGCTCACAATATCTTTAGAATTTTACCCAATCCAAAGAGATTTGTCTTTTTTGTAATGCATAATGTTAAATGTTTTTAGGAACCAAATGAAGCCACGCTGAGCGAATTACTCAGAATTATTCAGCATGACATCTCAGAATTGCAGTGCAAGCAATTTCTCTCTCACGCTAGGCATGGATAACAGGAACTGAGATTTTTTTATTAGTAATTATATTATATAGTACTGTATATCATATAGTAACTAATTACATTATAAATTTAATTTTTGTTTTAAATCATTTTAAGAACCATGTTTTTTATTTTAGGACCTTTTAGCAGGCTTCTTAAAAATTGCTTAATATAATAAATTTGTCCTACGGCACTACGGCTTACTGCAATCCTTTTGGCAGTTTATAAATGTTTAGTTTCCCATGTCACACTTAGAATTTTTTCATGTTAGCATTTTAGAACATTTATTTTCTTTTGTGCAGAGGGATGAAGTCCCAGATGGTGATTGCTTCTTGCAGAAAAGAAGAGATCTTGAAAAAGAAGTCGAGGACCTAAAACGCAGTTTGATTATCAAGGTTTACATTTACAGGCCATTGACATTAAGTTTACTTAATGTTTTAACACCTTTTGCAAGATTGAAAATAAGCATGTGTCTGTGCATGTGTGTGGGAGTAGCAGTCGATGGCAGGGTTGAAGGTCCAGCAAGTTGAAGAGTATTTGGAGCAAGAGCAAGCTCTCATAGGAGAGTCTCATCGCCGCAGAGACGAGCTGCATCACCTCCATCGTCTCATACTCATCAAAGCAGACGAGAGAGAGCACAAGAGCCGAGAACTCCTCAAAGCACAGGTAAAGACTTTTATTTACAGTTTCCCACAAAACTGCATTACTGTGATTGACCTATTATGTTGTTGTTTTGATCTCAAGAAAGAAAAGGACTGACCGATTTGCATGTTGCTTTCTGATGGTTGTCAATGTCATTACAGCTAAAATATAAGCGATCCAAGCAGGATCTACAGGGAAAAGGTCTGGTTCTTCAAGAACACAAGAAACTTAGCCAAGAGACCAAGTCAAGGTACACATTGGTGAACTTTATAAAAAATAACCGCCTTTTAATTTTATTGTGTACTTTTATAAAATTCATTTGGTTTGTTAGTCTGTAATCTGCTCAGTTTCTATCACCAGGCTGAATGTATTTGCTAAACTTTATGAAGTCACCAAAGGAGAGCGAAACAAATATATGAGCCTGATCCAAATCTCAAACCAGAACCTTGAAGAAGTAAAAGAGAAGCTGATTAAACTAGAGGAAGACCTGCAGATTATGCAGCCGATTGCTATGAACAAGGACAAGTAAGTTAAGCTCATATGATACTTATTAAACGCTGACATTATATAAGAACAGATTCAAAAGATGTCTTACACTTGGATATATCCTGTAAGTATTTCTACGCAAAACAGATATAAATTCAATCTACTATTCTCGCCGTATACATTTTCATGATGATGCTAATGCTAAGCATTGCTATTAAAAGTTTGAGAAAGTTTCTGTTGTATGCCCATATGGCAGTTACTGTTTTAATTTCCTGGTTGATCCACCAATGTGTCTCATCCATGATGACGCTCCCATATGGATTGTGTTGCTCTCAAACTTGTTCAAATATACCTTTGTAGAATTGTTGCAATGTTTATGCTTCAGGATACTTCAGAAGTTCCGTCTGCAACACTCTCAATGCTACAAGCTCAGAGACCATATGAAGAACGTGATCTCCAGGATCTCCCAGGTTCTGCAGGAAATGCACCAGAAACGAGAGGAGCAGAAGCTGAATCTCAGAAAACTTGTGCTCACAATCACCACACAGGAGCAAAACCTGTTGCATCTGCGAAAGAGCTACGAGGCTGCAATGCAGGGTCGCAACGAACGGTGAGAGAAGGAACGGGGATAGTAGATCACTCGGGAGAATTCTGGGTATTGCATGTGCACTGTTACCGCTGTGTTTGTGCTGGCAGGGGTGTGCAGCTTGTGGAAAGAGAACAGGAGCTGTGTGTTTTTTACGAGAGGCTAAATAAGCTGAATGGTGCCATGCAAGAAGACAACAAGAAGATCCAGGTCATGGAGGATGAGATCAAAAAGCTGAAGATTCTCCAGAAAGAGCAGGACAGACAGATCAACCTGCAGAGACAACAGCTGTCCTGCATTCGGGCCCTGCAGGAGGAGAGCACTCTATTACAGATACAGGTAACAATTCCAGTACACTAGCATGACACAAACACAACACAAGCATACAGAAATGGAATTATAGCAAATATATAGTGAGCAAAATGTTAAATCAAGTCAAAAGTACTGCAAATTTAGGACATCTGTCCTGGTTTTTGGTACAGAACACATTTCAGGCCTTTACATCAAAAGCTTTCAGAAGATAAATTTAGTCAAGTGTGTCCAAACCTTGACTTTAAATAATCTTATTCTCTAAAATGTTACGCTTTTAAACCGTATAACTGGCATAATCGTTTAAAGACATTAAATACCATTTGAAACCCATGTGGAACTTTCATCTTATAACTATACAATCAATACCATGATGATTGCATATGTAAACAATTTTCAATGGGTCTGCATGTCATACACTATATAATGGAATAAAAAGTAAATAAAGGTCACATTGTTTAAAATATTTGTTGCTTTTTAGGGTGGTACGCATACTCACAGATGTAACCTTTTAGCATTATCAGTTCCTTCTAAAAGATAAAGGTAAAATAAACTCTGTCTGCTCTGATAGTTTTATACTCTCCAATGTTTAATCAACAGAGTCCCTTTATATCAACATCAGCTGCATTAGAGCAGATAAAATAAACACTTAAATGTTAGATCGTGTTACTGGTTCAAGACTCTGCTGTAGTGCGTGGTGTGTAGATGGATGACGTGTCATCAACGTCCTGAAGACATATTTTTTCCAGATCATTTGCACCTGCAGAAAACAGTGTAGGCATTTTTGTGTGTGAAGCCACACAAAAATGTGCTGTCTACTTTTTCCGAGACCTTTCTGGGTGTCACTGGACATTCTGTACCAACGCTTAAGATGCTTGGCAAGCCAAGAGAACCAACCCACTGTGCATGGAATGTCAGGACCGCCAAGCAAAAACAAAGGATTAGGAGTGAGACCCCAAACACTGTTCACCGTCCCACCTTTCATTACTGTAATTTATAAGAATGCTTGAGAAGGCCTCCATTCATTGACTCGCAGAGACCTAAAGAATGACCTTTTTCTCCAACTCTTGGCACATCACGCTCATGCGTTTGACTGTGTGGGTTTATGTAGCCCTGCTGGTTCACGTGTCGTTCGCTTTGGTTTAGTCTCAAACGACTATCCACTTAAACATTAAGCTCGGCGTAGATTCTTGACTTTTATAGTTCACTCAGCCTTGCTTTACAACCATGAGTTGAGAAAATCATTAAGAATCGCTGTCTTCTGTTTTAATCCAAATTCACATACATGCTTCCTGGGGTCAGCAAGTGCGCTCAAGTTGGCTGTGCTTGATCTCTCTGTTGTGATACTGTCGCTGGAAGCCCTGCTGTAAATTCTTACTGTGACTGAGGAACACAGTGACATATCTGCAACCGTATGACACCATATAACTAACCAAATCATTCACAGATGGAACACAAACTCGCACACATGGATAGTTCTGCACTTAATATCTGCCTTAATGAATGCAGTGCACATGGTATATGTACTCTGGGGTGGCCACATACATACAGAGGATCTCTGTAAAGAAGTATATATATATTATATATATATATATATATAAGGCAGATAAAGCAGGAAAATGTACTGTACGCTGTCTTTGTAATCGTCACTTCCTGCAATCCTGATGGACTGGCTGTTTTCTCTGTGCCATAGCTGTCTGAGAGCCAAGACAAAGTGAAGGAGCTAGACAAAGCTGTAGGGGATGTCAACAGAGCACAAGAGCTGAGTGGAGAAGATCCATCACCCGAGGACCTCCTCAAGAAGATCGAAGAGGTATGTCTGAAAAATCTCACTCTGTAAAATACAATTAGCCAAAATAATGTTTTGAAAGGGCATGATTTTTTTACTTGTACATATTTACATACATACATAGCTTTACACTCTCTATATCTTTATCTTATGTTTATTGTATTGTATTTCTTAATTTTTATACCCATAGGCCCTTATTTAAATCATTGTGTACTGTATTCTATTGTGTTATGGTCTCTGTGTACTGTTGTTGCTGTTTCTGTGTTCTGGATGCTCATGTCACCAAAACAAATTCCTTGTATGTGCAAACATACTTGGCAATAAAGCTCTTTCTGATTCTGATGTACATGTGTCTGTGTTTAGTTAGAAGTTCAGCTGACAGAGAAAGAAGCTCAGCTCTTGGAAATGGAACTGGTGTACGAGCAGGTCAACCACCTGTCCCAGCGGATCAGAACCAAAGCAGAGAATGGTAAAGAAGATTCACTTCATCTGGCTAAAAAAGTAAGTCTGCATACTTCACAGAAAGGTTTAGATAAACATAATCCCATTTTAGCCCAGTTTCAACACACAGCTATTTTTGCCACTAATTCCCCGGTGTTTTGCACATTACATAACTATGTGATATTGCTTATTTTTAAATTATTCAATCATTGAAATATTTTTTAAATGAACCTTTGATCTTAAAACAAAAAGTATTGCCAACTTGATGGACTCTATCCAGAACATGATTGTTTTGTTATGAATCATCTTTAGTATTATCTTTAGCACCTAACAGCTTTACATAATATACCATGCGAGTTAAAACTAAGCCACAATAACACATATTTTATAAAACTAGATCCCCTATGTTTAAAGTTACTATACATAAGCTGATACAAAGACCACTTTTACACTTCATGCTGCTCACATTATTAAACAATAACACGATTTTTTGCTCTCTGACCCTCTCTAAGCCTCTAAACTGAAGTGTTTATTGCTGTAAACACATAGTCATCAGGTGCATTTACAGTAAAGCATGTGTGTTTCAGGTGAACGAACTACAGGCTCAGATCAGGGAGCGCACTCATAAAATGATGGCCGTGGTGGCGGAGCTGTCCATGTGGCAGGTGGAGTCTATGACCCTTCAGCAGGAGATAAAGGAAAAGGAAACACATCTGGACTCGTGTCAGATGCGTCTAGAGCAGGGCCTGCCCCCCTCAGACGCCATAGAGCAGGAGTGGCTGCGATGTCTCAGAGATCAGCACACACGCCAGGCTAACGCTGAGAGAAAAGCAAGTGTCAGCCTCTGAATATCATAAAATGCACTTAGTACTACAACGTAACATTAGTGCTATTAACGCCTTTGCTTGTGCTATACCGATATTCTCCTTTGTTTCTGTCTGTTAGCTGGCTGAAGAAGATGAGTGGAAGCAGCTTCCAAGCGGTGTTTATACCACGGCTGAGCTTCGACCCAACGCTTACATCCCCACTGACGATCCTTTACCTGTGCCCAAACACTACGGAGCCCTAGCCCCCTTCAAACCCGCCGAGCCTGGTGCCAACATTCGCCACATCCGCAAACCGAAACCCAAACCTATCGAGATTTAGAGGAAGTCCCTCCTGCAAACCTGCTGAGAGTGAGTCCCTCCATCACCACCAGATTGATGACCCACATTTGAAATAAAAATGCCACATGTGCTCCTATTCCTGAGGAATCTTGTTCATTTCCTCAGGACTAGCGACGTTAACGCTAGACTTGTTTGCCGTATGGGTCTAATTTCCTCGCTGAGCTCATGTCCAGCAGCTCTGTGGATCTCCTGCTGTTAGCATGCTGGGAATTCAGTAACGGTGGGGAGAGAACTTGTATAGCTAAAAAGCATAAAGAGAATGAATTACACAGCCTAATACCACGGTAAACATTTCTTAAGAGATTTCCATACAGGCACATGCAGTAGTTTAAAGTGCTTTCCAGAAAACTAGCTAATAACTACCTGACATGGTTGCAAAGTGAATGATGTGCCTCGCAGGCTCACTGCCAAATTGTTAACATACAGCGATGGCAATCTACATAATCTTAAGAGAAACTGTTATCGACCATTCTCATTACAGTTTACAAAAATAGCATTAAGATTTTTTATTTCTTGTTAATATAGTACAATATATACAGATTTGCCCAGTTCGACCCCCCCCCAAAAAAAACATCTGGTGTAAAATCCATCTTGTTGATGCTCGTCCATGGAATGGCATCTGTGATCATAATCATAATTAAACCCATATGCACTGGCATATCTAACATGAGAGTACGTATGCGTCCATCTGGGTGCAAAATGTGAGGATTTCAAAGAGAAGACCATCAGCTAGGAATAATATTTGGTCAACAAGCTGACCTTGGGCTTTAGTGTTTACAGTAGTACAATGTCCCTGAGATTAAATATTTAAGACATTATAACAGTCTAATTGTTTCCCTTTTCTTATATATTATTATAACATTTTTGTTTGCTTTGTGCCGAGCTGTTTTTATTTCACTTCGAAGCCAAGCTTGATCAGTGTCTGCTTCAAGGCCGTCTCTTCCACAAACCTGGCGTCCACATTCTCCTCTTCTTCAAAAGGGTTCAGCGCTAGAACACAACAAACACAATAACATTACAGTAAATACATCATTTATTGCTCCAGAACACATTCCACGCTTAATTCGATCGGCGGACCTTGTTCCTCTCTGTCCGCAAGAATTTTGGCGAGGTAGTTCAGAGGCAGAAACTCAGGATGGAAGCACGTCTTGCCATGGTCCAGCGATATAGAGTCCTAAAAACAACCACACGCTGAGCTGGTAAACATGGAAGCATGCGAGTTGCTCTGATCTTAAAGCCAAGAGTATTATTCAGATTCCTCTAAAGAATCACAGTGGTCGATACTTTGTTGAAGGCAAATGAAACGTCTGAACAGCAGCTGTAATATGTCATTAAGCGTCTAGTGTAATAATCGCTGTCTCATTTGAGTATTAGTTTCAGATGTTTGGCAGGCTTTCAAACTTGTTTCACACTGCTGTGTTTTTCTAAAGCAAGACAGAAGACGCCCCCTCATATTTACCCTGTTCTCTGGATACTTTTCCAGTAGCGTTCTGACGTATTCTCTGGAGATGCACGCGGAGGTGATGGGGTGATCCCACTGCTGTCTCACTTTCTCCATACACTAAAAGCATCACAGCAATCTTCATTAACGCTTGGAAATGCATAATCCAAATGTCTCCAATACAAGGAGTGTGATCGGATGACTGCTTTGCTATGGAGACCAGCTAAACTATTTAGCAAGGGGGTAACTGTATTTTTTGTCATCTGCTTCGCCTCCTCACTTGGCCGCAGTAGGACTACAAAACAAAGACTGAAGCCCAAGAACATAACAAATGACCGCAAAACGGTCACATTCCATTTAAATCTACAAAAGGACAATTACAGAAATCTTCAAAACTGCCCAGAGGTCTGAGCAAAAAGGGTGGAGGAACTACGGGAAGCAGCCACATTCTGTATGACAAAGATTTCCAGAGAAGACTGTAAAAGGAACATTACCTCAGGAAGTCTCTTTAGAATGCTGAACTTCAGCTGCTCATTGGCATCGCTGTTATCCAGATCTGCCCAGAAATACACAGATCAGTGGGGGGTGGAAAGTTATTGTTAAAACAGGCATAAAACGATCGTTAAAATATGCACCCCTGGGAGCACTGGCTCTTAAATGACCTTGTTTATTAAGATAATTGAGTTGAGTGAGAATGACAGCCAACTCATTTGATTTATGAGAGTCCAAAAGTGCGGTTTGATCCAAAGGTAAATTGACAGAGCAAATGCACTCTTGCTGTTGGCCGTGTCTCCAAAACAGTGCTTACATTTGCCTGACTCATAAATGTGCCAAGCACAGATTGCATAACTTTTTTACCCCCAACCTCAAGTTCTAATTAAATTCTTGAAAAAATATGTATCACGTGTTAATTTATATGTATTTGGCTATGGGGTGGCAACCCGATTGTCCTATATTTACAAACAGTTAATGCCTAAATAATATTAATTATAATATCACTGCCGTTCATTTTGAAACCTCGTATCTCCATGTTTTGTGATATTTTTTGTTTTTGCCATTAATCATTATTATTAGTCACTCTTTATGTTTGTCACTGGGTTTTGCAAATATTTAACCAATAAAAAGTATTAAAAAGTGCTTGTCAACTTTGATAATACAGTATGCAATCATTGAAAAATTTCAGTTTTTTCCATTTTCTGAAAAACAGCAAATTTGGACATACAGGGTTTCAGAAGGACGGCGGCAATATATATAAAACTAATGTAAGCTATGCAATGCAAAACATTTGTATTACAAGACCAGAAGAGACTTATCTATAAAAATGGGTTGAAATAAAAAGGGTTGTTATTTATATACTTCATTTAAATGAAATCAACAGCTTTAGTACTGTACCCGTCATGAGGCGTGAAACAAACGGTTCAGTGAGCTGCAAAAGGCCATGATCCACATACTGGAGAAAAGTGTGCCGTGGGAGACAGCGGACTCCAAGCACACTCAACAGAGTTGAATAACCTACACACAGATCCAAACACTTATATGTCATTCAAGTTGATTTATTCATTCTAAACAATACAGCGTTATTGAGTACACAAGACTGAACCACCAGGGCAGTGATTCATCTATACTAATAATCTTCCAGCCAACTCTAATCCTAGGCCAAACCGTTTGTGTCAAAAGTGCGCCTGCCCTCCACCCAAACAAATTCTTGCGATTTCCAAAACAACTCTTTTACTTTACTAGGTCATACAGTCAGCACAAACATTGGACACACCCAACATCTACTCTACGTGGGATCCATTTGGAGAGATGTTTAGTTGATAAGTGTTCAGAGAGATTGTGGACGGTAATGGAAGTACTACAGGTTCACTCCATTTGTCATAAAAATGTTTAAACTTGGAAAGAAAAACATACCAGCTTGGAATCGTCAGAACATTGGCTCCGTTTCAAACCTTGTGAGCTGCCTTTCTAGACAGCTTGACAGAAAAGCTCTCAAAGCAAAAGCTGTTACCTTCAAGGTACCTCATTGTGATCAAAATCTAAGGCAAAATCACATTTATTTGATCCCAGAATGCACTGCAAAAAAATTCAGGAATGTTATAAGTTAATATTTGTTTGTCTATTAAAGTATCGTGTTGTTTGCTGTGTGTTCACATGCTAATACTGTATTGTAGACCAGTGGTTCTCAAACTTTTTCGTTGTAAGGCCCACTTTGTGTAGGGTGCATCGGTTTGCGGCCCCCCAAATAAAGACGTTTAATCTTAAACTTAAACCAAAAACATACAACTATACAATGCTGGAACATCAATTCTTTCGGTTGGTGGGCTTATTTTTCTGATGTTTGATTGCATAAAATTTAAAATAAATTTCTTTCTTTCATAAAATGCCACAAAATCTGTGGATCCAGGGGGGACCACTGTTCTAGACTATATTGCAATTCTGTGTAGAGTTTCACTTGAGCGGTGCTCTGTATTTGAGTTTCAAAGCACTTTCTTATGAGGCCCCCTTCAGTATGCAGGCAGTAGACAGCTCAATTCTGGAACAGAGATAAATGTCCTCAGATGGCATGAAGGTGAGAGTAGTCATGGTTCCTCTTACCTGGAGGGAGGGGGAAACAGAGCCCTTTAGTGGCTTCCAGAATGCGAAACATCATATGGAACATCGCCCACTCCTCTGAACTGCCCTGTTGTTTACTAGAGCAGAAAAAGCATCCAGGAACAAACATGACAGAGTTAGATTCAACCAATCATGCATTACCGCTGACTCCTTATAATGGATATAGTACCATCAAATCCTAGAAAAGACAGGAATACATACAGGCAAAGCACCCAGGGACCCAACTCAAGCTTCTGCCACATCAATTCCAACAAGTGCCAGACCAGTTCCAGCTAAAAAGAAAAAAAATATATTTGACAAAAAATACATTATAGCGAGGGTTATGTTCTCATGTTTTCATGCAAAACAAAACACATTAGCACACAAGTGAAAACAGAATAGGATTCAATTTTTGAACCTGAAGAATGATAATCTGACCCCCAAACAGCTCTTTGTGTCTAAAAAGTTAGAATAGCAGATTCGGGACAACACCCATCCTCTAAAACTACTAAAGAAGCTATTAGGATATAAAGTGAAAATAAACCCACACTGTCCTCAAATGACAGCCGTCAGAGAGTGTACTGCACTTCACCAGGGGGCTAATCTCACCCACTTTCCCTTCCTGTTTTTGTAGAGAACACGAGCACCCCCCAACTTTACTGTTCTCTGCACACGCCTACACTGACATTCATTCAGGCAGATCATGCACACATTCTCACATCCTCATGGTATATAAAAACAGGAAGTGCCGACACACGTCCATCTGCTTCCACTCCGGTCTCTATCTACTGTTAACTTGCATATCTTGTACTTTAGCTTCCCTTACATAAGAGAGCAGTGCATTATGGGGGTTTGTTGTCATTTTCCCAGCAGGAGGCTGATAACTGTGTTGGGATGAGTTCAAGTGTTTACCGACCACAGTAAGATGTAGAACCGCCTTTATGTCGATGGAGAAGATTCAGTTGTGGCATAATGATATTAGAACAAAAACACACCAGTTTAGCAGCGTAGTTCACCACCAGCAAATCAATCTTTTTTTTCCCCAGTCGTGGTAAGTGCCTGTTCAAGTGTTCTCGGAGCTTGTCAACCATCTGAAAAAGGCAACATAAATAGGATAAATAATACATAAATAATCATCTTTGAGCAGGTGTGGTCCATAGAAGAATATAACTTAAGCACTATTGTAATCCAGAATATGTGAGGGTAGAGTCAGATCCTGTTTCTGGCATTATTTATGATCTATAATTCTGTGCACTTGTCGCCTATTCATGTTGATTTCAGCTTCTTTGATCTATGACATGACTCTTGATTTCTTTGGAGTGTTTATAGCAGATCACTAGTTAGATGCTGGACCCCTGAAAGTCCCTCAACTCACCAGGCCCACCTGTGCCCTTTGCTGTTGGTCTTCCTCCTGAAACAGTGGAACCACACGCCTGTCTGGAAGCAAAGATGAGTAAAACACTGAAAGTTAGGATACTTGGATGAAATCACCATTTACTTCCTATTTATTTACTTCCAAACATGTATTGCTTGATTTCTTCCATGAAACACAAAGGATTTTGCTGTATTTATTTATTTGTAGCAACTTGTTATGCTGTGTAATAAACAGAGATGACTCAGGCTAAAAATCGTATATGTACAGTATAATAGCCGCCATTATCCACAACTGCATGTATCAACTATAGAACATTTATATACATAATTAATTCATATGATTAATCTAATTAATGTTATATTATTCTTGTCTTTTGTGTCTAACATAGCTGTAATAATATCTAATATAGCTAACATACCAGATTGAAATTAAAGAAATATCCGTAATGAAAACGCATTCAGACAAACACAAGATAATACAGACGATCAATCTTCTGTATGTGTTTTGTGAATAGGGAGGAGGCCATTACTCTTATATAACTCTATGGAATTCTTCCTCCCTTTCCTTCTAACGAAAAACTTGATTAACTCCAGATAAACCTGAAAAGCGATTACATCCAAACTAGAGAACGTGACCCTGAAACTCCGGTCACTGGGATTTGTTTTGCATGTAAGTATGGAACATTTCCTGGACCTGTTTTCAATAATGTTCTCTCATTGACACTACTAAATCATGTTTCACTTACCCAAACGCCAGGTGTCCACCATGGATAGAACTCTGGAGATAAGAAACAGACCAGATAAAAAAACATTCACATCAAATTAAGCGTTTCAGTTTCATGGTTTCTTTCACCCATGAGTCTCATCAGATGTCAACAGCAAACACACATAGTTTGGACAGCTATGCAAGACGTTTTTCTGGCAAAACTTGTGTTTTTCAAAATTGGAAAAGAGAATGTTGACTTGTTTTTACTCATGGTTGGTCACTTAATTCGTTTGGTTAATCTACTACATGATGACATTCTGTCTCCTAGATTTCCCACAGACACACACACAGACAACAGCTACATATCATTCTCCACCCACTTCTTGGTGTTCTCCTCGATGTTCCGATTATAGCGGAGGGATTTCTTTTTTTCCTGGTTCTGCTGCAAAAACAAAACAAAAAGGTTAGTTCCCACCCTCAATTCTGATTGGTGGATGCACCGTTCCAACCATACCAATGTAAAAACAACAAACACTGGTTCACTAAGCTGCTGTATCTCTGTGGAGCATAAAAAAATGTAATTATAAATGAATTGTAAGTATTTTTACACAAAGTTGTATTCCCTCTTCTATGTGTTCCTGTTGCTCACCATTGCTGCCTGATATTTGGTCCAGTCCTCTTTAATTAAAGCGGTTCTGAAACGCGGGCCTGGTACAGCCTCGAAATATCGCATCCTGTCCAGAACGTGATGTAGCTCTTCCCAGTACCCATGCAAGCTCTTAGCCTTCAGCCCAGAGAAACCAAAAGTACAGCAATGTTATAACTTACACAAATAAAGTATGTCAACTTGAACTGAAGCCCTGGCAAACGTTGCGGGGACTTTTCATTTTTTTGTTGTTTGTTACATTTGTACATCTTTTATGATTTGGTTCCAGATTTTTTGTTACTGAGTTTCCTACCAACACCACTCCCAGATTGTATTAATACAATATGGATTTGATTTGTCTGTGTCAATCACCAGCACTAAATTTAGGCCTGTCCTGCCACCTAGTGTTTCAGAAGCAAACTGCAACCGTTTATGGTCAGGTTATAGAAACAAAGTGGCATTTACAACCCATTTTATTTGCACAATGAGACATTTTTTTATTACGAATGTAATATGTAAACGTGAAAAGAAAATGTAGTAAAGGCGTTTACATGAACCGTGTTAACTGCATTGCGAAAAGCAGTACCAGACCTAAATGTGCAGTTGTCCTAAAAGTTATACATTCATATAGAGACTAAATCTATTTCATACCTTCCCTTTGATTAGTGGTTGACAGAGCAATTCAGGAGTGCATTTCACTTCAGGGATGGCAGTCAGAGCCACGGGCAGCTCCTAAAAAACAACACACAAATGTTAGGCAGAGAGCGTCATAAAGACACGCTATATGAATTGTTTACAGTAAAAAGAGCAAATCCCCCTTGAAAAGGTCACGTCTTTACTATGTAAAATAAAACGCAAGAGTGTTTACCTTCTTCTCAATCACGCAGGAGTACGGCAACACTTTATCTAGGCTCACACACTGCTGGTAGCTCATTCTGTACAGGGAAGCTGCAATGAAAGACTGAACGTGAGTATTACAGTATGCATGCTAAAACTGGGCCACGTTAAACGCACAAACACTCACCTAGAATGAATTCCTGAATCTGATCGAAAGCATCAAAGCTCATGACATTTTCAGTGATCCAGTTTATAATCTAGAATGGGAAATAAGATTACTGAAGGACAGTACTACAATAGCACGGTTAGGTTGTCAGTATTTCTCTCACACACCTTCAGCTCTATTACAGGATTTGGCTGAAGGTAGACCAGCAGGCAGTGCAGGGCAGCGAGCCGCTGGGCTTCAGGCCTGTCCGAGCTGAGGAGCTCAAGCACAAAGTCGTGGTTCAGCTCCATGGTGTACATCCTGCCAGACCTGACATCAAGCAGTCTCCTGCCAGATACGCTTATGACCTCACAGCCCGAACCCAGAGCTTCAATATCTCCATCAGCCCCTGTGAGAGAGAAAACAGAGCCCGGTAATACACATACACACATTACATGCGGTATCGGTAATATAAGAATTACAAAAATATGAAAGCTCACCTGACAGGAACAGACTGTAGCAGAGAAGATCTTGATGTCTGCAGTTGATCAGATGAAGGAAATGACCCGCCAGGTATACCGCTATATAATAACCTGAAAGACAGAAAACATAATAGTGAGAAGATATGTAGCTCTCATTTTAAGACTTTTCATGTTTGAATGTATAGGTTCAGTCAGAGATGATGGCTGTACTGACCCAGATGAATGAAGATGGGATGGACCCTTGGCTCATTTGCGGGTGCAGAGCCTTTCTCTAGAGATGCTGTGAACGTCTTACTGCAGCCTACCAGATCACAGAGAGAGATTTACGTTTGAACTTGTTTCACATCTACGCTAGGTGGGTACACGTGGCTTTGGTAAATACTGTATGAAGCATTATTACATCAGACTCGATTCAAATTCATTGAATGATTTGTGCATGCGTTACTGCAGCAGGATGTTTTGTACCTCTGTGCACAAATGCGATAGTGTACGTGGCGTCTTTATTCCAGCGCACCGGGTGGCTGTAGCACACACACATGGTTCCTGTTCAAGACATTCACTGAATCAAAACACTAACTTACATGAAAGGAATCAGACTTAATACACACAAAGATATAAATGCAGAGATCAGCAGAATCATGTCTGCATGCGCAGTAAGAAATCAACAGCAGATGATTTCAGAAACGTCTTTTGTTTTAAAGCATCAGTTTGATTGGGTGAAATTGTTTATTAGTAAAAACTGAAAAAACAAACTTACTCTCTTTCCCATGATAAGTTAGAAAGTAAACAAAACATATTAGTAAATATGGAGCAAGTGTTTCGGTGTTTTTAAACATCGTCTCAACAATATTTTGTATTGCTAAATAACTTACCTACTGCATCAGTAAACACCTCTAACCTCAGACCGTCCTCTCCATTCAACTCCTCATAATGATCGTACCCGAAGTTAACAAACCTGTACAAACAATGCATCCATTCCATTAAGACTAATCTTTTCTAAATAGCATTTTCAGCAGTGATGTTAGTTACAGTAGTTTTAGGAACCGTTTGAATGAATGAACTCACTGACCGCACAGAAGCGACAGAAGAAAGGCTGGGCATCTCCAGTGGAAGCTCAAACTGTCGCATGAGTGTTTTCTGATTAGTCAAAGTCTTCTAAACATGATATAACAAGGCATGAAATGTGTGAAAAAAAGTTTACCACAGTCTCAAAGTTGCGCTCTGGGTAGAACTGCACGCACTTCAGTGTGTGTTTCTCCTGTAGGGTGGACGACAACCGTTTTTACGACAGTCTATGATGACAGTCCAAATCATTCAACAAAACAATCAGCCACATAATTGGCCGAACTGGCTGCATTCATAATAGCTAAAAACCACGAGAGAGTCCGGAGGAGAACTGCGATTCTTACCCGTGAAGTGAGGTAGAACAGTCTTTGTGTGTCCGAATCCCACTGGACCCAGTTAAATTCCTCTGCCACTCGGTCTCTGCCCAGACGCTCAGGGTTCAGCATCACCTATTTGAACCAGTAAGTTTGTTTCCTCCGCCATATTTTTGCTTTAGATTTATTCATATCAGTAGCTTGTCATCATAAGACGAACTGGATATCATTTCCACTGTATATGGAAATGTATATGATGTGACAGCCCTTACCACTCTGTAGCCCTCCTGCCTTGTCAGAGTTATGTGATACTGGTCAACGTCTGCAGAAACAAACAAATCATGTTAAATTAAAAACATCAAATCAAATGTCTTGAACATTGCAAAGCTTAATTTAAAACATGTTAATGCCATTTTACACACAGCCATCCTCTGCCACCAACAGTATATGACTCTCCATCACAGTAGTCCTGCATGTCTTGGGATAAAGAAACTAAATTGGAGGAATAGAAGGAAATGGAAAAAATATTTGCCTACTGTGTTAAAAACAGCTTGCTTTTAAGAAAAATAATTCCCTTATAGTTAAACACTACATAAAACATTTTATGTGTGGAAGCACAGTCAATTTATTTGTGCTAGATTGGTTAACTAAATTGCTTTTCAAAGCTTCACATGACAACTGTGAATTACCTGCACTTTGACTCTGCAGTCCACAGCCTTCAGGACTTTTGTGTTGTTTATTGGGTGTATCTCTATGAGAAGCGTTAAACATTTTGACACTGAAGCAGAAAGAAAACATAAAAATGTGTTAAACAATAACCTTGTGGGTTTATACTTCAATGAGCTCATTTCACTGCAGATTTTGTTTTAAAGGAGTAGTTCACCTTCAAAATGAAAATTCTGTCATCATTTACACGCCCTCTTGTCATTTCAAACCTGTATGACTTTCTTCTGCGGAACACAAAAGAAGATATTTCGAAAAATGTAACAGAACAGCACAGCCTCACATTCACTTCTATTGTAACCGATGCAAGTGCATGGGGGGCTGTTAATTACATTCTTCAAAATATCTTCTTTAGTGTTCTGCGGAAGAAAGAAAGTTATACAGGTTTGAAATGAAAAGAGGGGGAGTAAATGATGACCAAATTTTCATTTTGAAGGTGAACTACTCCTTTAAGAGCTAATTTTGCTTAAACACTTCCTAAAATAAAACTGTGTGTCTTTTAGTGTGTATTGAATACGCTGTACTTTAGATGTTTGACAACATTTTCTTTAGGCACATATATGCACTTTATATTTTCCGTGTTTTTCTTCCAGGAAAATGGACCAAAACAATGTACACTATACAGATTTTCATCCAATCAAATGCTGTATGGAATGAGAAAATCCCTCCCTCTGTAACCATCCAGTAAGTAGCAAATCATTACAGTGAGCCCTTTTATTATGTCCCATCCAAAACGTCATGATTGATAGGAAATACATCAATAAAGAAGGTGATTTAATGGGATCTAGATGCACCATAATTCCAGTAATTTTACTCTGCTAGCCATCTATTCCTTTATATACATTTGCAATCTGCATTAGAGAAGAGTACATAATGTTGTTCCTTTAAATGCTGTTTAACTGCAGTACATTTATTTCTGTCCAGCTGTACTATAACATGACCATACTGGGTAATAAATGAGTAAATTGACCTTTTAAATGTAAAACAACCATTACAATTAAACAATGTCTCTAATAAATAAGGTTGATTTGAAACCACCAACACAAAAAGGGAAATCCTAAATTCACCTCGTGTCATCAATATTACTATGATGTTACCACAGCAACCAATAAAGGAAATGAAATTATATCAGTGGTAAACGGCAATGGAGCCTATTCCTTTGTGTTTCAGTTCAAATGGTATAAGCATCAAATATTTTAAAACCAGGAACTGCATAAAGACAAATGAGTTAAATACTAAAACAATTGATTCATTTAAATAGCCAGGTGCAAAAATACAGAAAGTCTTTGCATGTGCTGATTAATAAATGAAGCCCAAGAATGACTTGATCATTATATTTAACAGACAACTCAAATACAAGAGGCTAATTTGACTGTCATTGAGTGTATATCCAATACGTATGTTAAATCATGTCCTGTACCTGGTTTAAGTCGGCCTCCTTCCTGCGTGGTTTGTGACAGACTGACAGCTGTAGCACAAAAACAACTAGTATTAGTAAACGGCTTTTAGTTTGGGCTGATACGATCTTAAAAAAGTATTATGAATTTAGATAAATATTGCATCACAGTGACCAGTCTTACCCAGAAGTGTTTCTTCTTTGTTTAAAGAGCAACTGCTGACACACACCTGCTTGTCAAATGTGTAGAGAAGCTGTGAACACATGAGGCACAGAGTTAAACGTTCCTCGCTTTTGTTACATTAATACATAAAAACTGGAACATATGTGTAGTTGTGTCACAACACTTAGAGTTTTCTTATTGTGCTGTAGGTGTGCACTGCAGTATATTATAATTTGGTGTATAAATACATCAAGTCGGTACCTTATTTTCTGTCTTGTGCGGATCATATTTCCCAATTCTTGTAGTCCCTGATGCCCCCTTAACAGAAATATTGTTATAGAAACCGGAAGTTACCAGTACCACAGTAACATCTATTCATTTTTGCATATATACCATTTACTGTTCATTTACTGTACGGCCTGTGGTATGTATGGCATGCGGTGTTCATTCTTTATAGACTGATGACATAATATCCCTGCTATGACTGTAACGTCGCACCCATGACTTGTCAAGTTAAAGTGAAATATCAACGAAACTAAAGATAAACTCACTCTCCATGAGTACAGCACACCTCCATCTCTTTCCACGTTCAGAATGCGAGGTTCAAGAACACCTGCACAAATAACAAACAAGAACAGTTTAACAATACGGACACATGACAAAACAACAACAATAATACAATTTACCTATATTCCCTCTGACAGTTTCCTCCTTCGCCAAGACGCTTGACACGACATCTTTTTGGGTATCGAAAGTGGGGTTTAATCTCAACATGTGTGCACAGATTTAGCAGAAAGTCCCGAGATTGAGGAAATGACCTGATTTTACGCATCAGTGATAAAAGCACACAAACTTTCTGACTTAACACCGTGAAATAGCAACATTTTAAGTTTATAAAAGTCACTCCAGTGTCCATAAGAACTAGGCATCACTAAAGACGCTGTTTTTATTAATAAAAGAAATCAAGCTCGAACCGCATCAAACGTCATGAGTTTAGGAATAAACAGATTATATGATGGTTAAAATGACACTGCGCACGACTGCCTTGTCCGAAAACATCAGGATCGACCATAATCGATTTCGAAATAAAGCGAAAGTCCGTAAATGTGTTCTAGATGACTTGTAGTGTGTTTACAATCTACAGTACGAGAGCGCGTTCGCGAGAGAGGCGGAGTGCGCCTGCGCGAAAGAGCGCAAGCGAAACCAAGCGTGTGCGCGAGGACTCTTTAACCTGAGTAAGAGCGAAAATAACTACATAAAATACCAAGCAAAAAAACAATAACGTTCGTGAGTGCTCCATAAGCATGTCGACCGTGAATTTGACAAAAATGTATCTGATTGATGTCTTGTTGTAACGCGCTATAATCACCACTAGAGGGGGCGCTTAACATCCTTTGCGGCATATTTTCACTTGCGGTATAAACCTCACCAATTACAGCTATGCAAGCATTTTTCATCTCATATTTTGACATTTATTTATTTCTTTTACATGTTTATACTTCCATCAAGTCAGCAGATAACAAAACAACAAAAGTCAATATATAACTAAGTGAAACTCCAGCACCAGTCTTTTACATTACAGACAAATCCACCACAGCTACAGCATTTGCTCTCTTCTCAGTATTTCAATCTGGTCAGTAAAGTGTAGTCATGCAGATTTTCAGTCAATAAATATCTTAAAGAAAACAAGGTCCTCATACAAGCTGTCTTAACTGTTTATGTAGTATAAAATTGTCAGTGGTTGGGATGCCTTATCCATCATCCACAATAATGCCAACTTTGTTTTCTGTTGATATGTTTACCAGCATTTTGTACATTATTTTGTACAAGCTTATGTTGTTTAATGACCAAGCCGTTAGTTTGGTATTAATATGCTAAAAAGTTGCAAATTGCTTGTTTTAAACCCTGTATTTACGCATAGATTTGTATAACATCTTTATGGATGGATAGGGCATAAACAAACGTAACTATATTACATTGCCTCTAAAAACCACAGATTGAAGCTACATCTGCCATTTGTAACAAAATAACTACAAAAATGGTTGCATAGGTGAACAACACTCCCGAAAACAAAAAGTAACAAACAAAACAACAACAGTAGATGACTTTGTGTGAAATGCACAGGGACGGGTCGGCTGCTCACTGGCACTTAAAGGAATTATAATCCATGTGAACCCCAAAAATATCTTCATTCAAGTTTCTTTTTAGGTAGGTGTTGCGGTCATACAACAAAACGAGTGCACAAAATACGCTTGTGGGATAAATTCAGCATCAGGTAGTTAACTACGAAATATGTGCTAAGAATGTAAATCTTCCATTTGGCATTATACAGATTTTTAACTTCCTGGGGAGAAGAAGATACAAGTAACTAAGGGAAGTCAACATTATTGCAGCTTTCTCAAGAGGTTTGAGGATCTATGTATTCTAACCATAAGGCTTCAGTGATGTATCCCTTTTGTTTTTAGTTGTGACCCTGTTTCGATCCAGTGTTGAAAAGCATTTAGAAAACCTTTATGTTTCCTTAGTGCTGAGTAGCTGGACAAGAGGAATCTCTCCATATGTTTGGCCATATAAATATTATGCTTAACTTTTAACGCTTCATTTTTCATTTTATTGTCACCAGGGACTCCTCTGAGACAAGGTCTACTATGTAGCTCAAAGCGGCAGTGCGTAAGCTTCCGTGCAGATGAGCTTGTTGCAACAGAAATACTCTGTCGGCTGACATCTGCCTTTCAATTGTCATTTACATTCTAATCCTGCTTTTATTCCCGGGTATCGAAGGCTAACGCCGCTTCCTGTTTCATGCCTTTCCCGCCTTCATGTAGGTTGGGATGGTTCCGCGCTGAGTCAGTCCCTCAAACCGCTTGTAGGTGTAGTTGAGGAAAACCCAATCCTTGGACTTGAAGTCTGGTTCGGTTACATTTGTCACTGAAATGAGATTTGAACAGGTGAGCCAAAACAACAAAACATAGCTAACATGTTATTAATATAAGGACAGTGAGATCATTTTATAAGCGGCACTTCAAAATGCTTTAGATCCACAAAGATCCATCCATATTGGATTTTTGGAATTAGTATGTAACTTTGCAAACTAGTTTGAACCATAATCGTTAAAGGTAAAATAATAAAATTGTATGTATGATTATTTATTTAATACCCTCCATGTTAGTGTTCGAAATTGTATAGTGTCATATATTGTATAATGATGTGTTTTGTATTATGCAGTGTCTTCACCTGGCTGTAGAATGTCTGACTCTGGAAAGTCATCAAAGTTAGACGTGTCATCAATGCTCTTGATGTCAATGGAAATAGCAGCAGGTCGTTCTCTGTGTTAAAACAACATAATTTCAGCATCAAAACAAACAAGTACTGAATGAAAATTGTGATGAAGTGCACTGTAAGGAACACGCATCCACCTGATGTGCTCCCAGTCCACAGATTCAAAGAAAAGGTGAGATTTTATTTCATCCACACTTCCCGATCCAATCCTGTTTTCAGCATCTGTGGAGAACCTAAAAAAGAAACCATGTAATGCCTTTCAGTGAAGCGTTTATTTTCGACACATCCTGCCACACTTCTGCATTGCACAGCCAATGTGTCACATCTGTCTTTGCAATCTGTGATTATTCTGGACGTCAAATGATCTCAAACTGTGAAAAGTAGGGCTCTTAAAAATGGTGGCATTTCATACTTGAGTGGAAAAAAAACACTTTTAACTCCTAAAATCCCCAATCTTGTTTTGTTTTAAAATTGATTTACTTTTATTTTGTGTTACAGATCAAGAAATATCTCTGACCTAAGAATCAGGTCTTTGGATCTCTCAGAAATGGGAACTTCGGGAGGGAAGATCAGCGTTTCTCGCCAGTTCATGACTTTCCTGTAGGTTTCCTGTGGCGTCTCGGAACAGAAGGGTGGGTAGCCTGGAACGGGAAAACACAACAAACACCTGTCAGAGCAGGAAATACTTACAGTGAAAGGATTTTACAAAAAGAGACTGAAAGTCTAGGAATTCTTTGCAAGAACCAAACTTCACCCATACTCGAGGCAGTTTAATTCATGTTGAGAATCTGACGTTGCTAACCTATTAGCATCTCGTACATTATCACTCCAAGAGACCACCAATCACACAGCTTGTTGTAGCCCGTCTGTATGAAGACCTCAGGGGCGATGTAGTCCGGCGTTCCCACGGTTGAATAAGCCTATATGTATAAGAAATGATGTCACTGATAGGACCAGGATTTTCTGTCTTAGCCTTATATTACAATGACATAAACACTCCTACCAGCTGCCTTCGGTTCTTCTTCCATGTTTCTGCCTTCCGTTTTGAGTTCATGTTTTGAAACGCTGAGGCAGCATAAGAGTAATATAAACACATAAATTGTTGTTATAAATGGAATATCATTTAAAATTCAATATAGTAAAACCAACAGAATAAGGTGTTTGTAGTTACTCACAAAAGTCACTAGGGGGATTGTGCGTGAGGTTCCGGTAAAACTCGGTCCGATGGGCCTTTTTCAAGCCAGTGCAGAGGCCGAAGTCAGACAGTTTGACATGCCCCTACAAATCACAAATATACAGTGTGTTACAAAGTATCTGTTTTTTTCATCTCAGTTGAACTTGACCACACAAAACTCTTTTGTTTATTATGCGCGAGTGACAAAGAGAATAAAACGGAAAGTGAGATAAAGAGGACGGATTGCCACCCGTGAATCAAGGAGCAGGTTGTCAGGTTTGATGTCTCTGTGAATGAAGCCCAGCTGGTGAATGGAGTCGATGGCCAGGATGGTTTCTGCAATGTAAAACTGTGTCGCCTCTTCAGATAGAGTGTCTTTCTTCATCAGCAGAGTCATCATATCTCCTGAACACACACATACAAGAGTTACGGCCTCTGGACAGCTGCACTAAAAATAGGACTTTCCATAGTGCTGCTGCGAGTAGACCGGTTAGTACTTTTGCAGATCTAAAACTTTCATTGGTATTTCTGCATTAAAGTGGAAGGGAACTTTGCATTGCGTTCCTTTAGTAAAGTAAACGTGACATTTCATAAACAAAAAACAATCTGTCCTCACCTCCAGGCAGGAACTCCATGATGAGATAAAGATTGCGTTTATCCTGGAAACTGTAGAACATCTTTACTACCCAGGCACCATCAGCCTCTACCAGGATATCTCTTTCAGCCCGGATATGTGCCACCTGCCCCAGGGAAGAACAGAGGTGAGATGGGGACAAGTATAACAAGACAACAAGTGTCATTTTTTTGTACGAAACAATTGATGGATTAACTAGAAGGAAAGGGGGGGCCTACTTGCTCTTTCTCCAACATATCTGCTTTCCTGAGGATCTTCATGGCGTAAATGTGACCCGTGTCCTTTTTCTGAACCAGGCGCACCTGAATACAGCACAAAAGATTGAAAAACAAATGAATTCTTTTTGAAACAAAGTTTTATTTTCATCAGTGCTCCGTGAAATCACAAATGCAAATACACATGCAAGATGGGAAAACGGCAAATACATGTGAAAAAACATGAATTTTGAATACATTTCCCCAAAATGTTGCGGCATTTTTTTATTTGTTTGTTTATACATACGTTCAAGTCCTTACCTCTCCAAATGCTCCTCTACCGATCACTTTGAGAGACTCAAAATCATCTAGGCCCAGACGGGTCCTTTTGAGCCTCAGAAACTCAGTCTCCTTACGAGCATGCAGAGAGCGCCTCATACTCTTCTACAACAAAAACAGACACAACTTTATCTCCAATCATAACCATCAATTCTCTGTTAGTTTATATTATAGCTATAAACCATTTTGAAAGATGTAAACAACAGGTCCTGAAGTACACATTAAAACAAGATATACACACGGTTTTACTAACATTAAAACAAAATACAAGAACATTAAAAACCGAATCTAAATGTTAAACATTTTTACAACGTAATCTGTATCTGTGAAATAAAAAATAAAAACAGGAAGTGCTTCTGGTGTTGTTTACATCTTGCAAAATGGTCTATAAGAGACCTCACTTACACCGCTGTTCTCATTAACTTTAGGGAAAAAAAACACTGTAAAACTATAACCTATTCAGCTACATTATACTGTAAAAGTAGCTGAAATGAAAAGACTCCAGAATGTTGAGAGTAAAGACACTTTTCAGTCATTTTTTATCGTGCACATGTGGAAGTTCTCACCTCTTCGTCAGGTAAACCCTCCTCATCCATCACCTTCTCCAGCTTCTTCTGCCTGAACAAACGTAAACAGAGAACATCTGCTACATGACCCGCCAGAACAAAGGAGCTTTATTCTAACTGAACGTGATCAACAAACGCTTGATTCAAATTATACATAACGTGTCACGGTTAGAAGCAGATGGTGAGGTGGGTCGGTGTTGCCATGGTTACCTCATCTCCCTCTCCTCGTGCTGGGTGAGCAGGGTGCTGTAGAAGTGCTCCAGCGTGAGTTTGGCCACCGTGACCCTCTCTCGCGTGTGGTTGCTCATTGGGAGTGGCGCTGCCATGCCTCCCGTCATGGCCATGCTAGTCTGTGACAGGAAAATCATTTGCAAAACAGAGATCTCTAAAAACAAATGAACGCACCTTCATCAAGGAAGCCTACTGAACTGACAGTATGTGGCAGAGGAACAAAACCACAACATGATGCGTTAACGGAGTAACATTATCATTCAAAACGTATTTTTGTATTGCTTAAGTGTTTTATTAATACAATTTTAATTAATGAATAAATACTTTTTGAAAATCACAGCAACACCTCCCTTAAAGAAACAATAATAATAATAATCGCAATATTATACTCATTTTTAAATGAAAGTATTATTTTAACAAATTAATTACGAGAATATTATATTCGTCATCAACACATTACAGCACCAAGAGTAAGAACAACAATATAGTCATTATATTTACGTTTAAACACATTCATTTATGGAAAATATTATTCAATCAAAAATTGTTTTATTGTCGTTTTTAAAATAATTTTAATTACAATAATTATTATTTTAAAGTGCTTTATAAATGTGTGTAAGGGATCATTATTGCACCCGCTCAGTCTCGCGGCCATTGATTTTTAAACCCCAAAACGCGCACCCTGATTTAAGCGCGATCGGCCTCGCGTCGCGTGCGTGACCTTGCAAGCCGTCAACATACACGTATTTGATAGGTTTATAAAACAAAACATCCGCAGCGGATGATTACATTGAATAAAGACGGAAAACCCTGGTTTATGGAAAAGAAACAACACCGTGATGGACAGCCGATGAATGTCCAACCAGCGCCGCAATACTCGTCACTCATCTGAGTATCATATATTGTGACTGTCAGTCTTTATAAAGCTGGTGATTTACTACAGCACCGCTGAGATTTATTTCCACGATCATATTTCTAAATTCTTACCTCCCCGTCCTCCTCCAGATTAGACAGTTTGCAGGACACCCGAGGATCGAAATGAGGATAAAACGAAAGCCAACTGAATGGCTTTGAATGGTAGACCAATGACTGAAAGAGACGCGCTCAATAATCGCTCATGTTTATTCCTCTATTCAGGACAGGTTGATGTTTGCTGCACTGAGCCTGCGACCCACCTCCCCATACACCCGTTGACAAACTAAAAGTCCCGACCAGCTGATGAGAATTTTCCAAAATAAAAGTGAGTGAAAACAATAAATCGGAAAACATATTTTATTCACGCATCGTCCTTTGATTACTACCACTTAAATAAAGGCACACAATTAGGTTTTGGGTGCACAATAAGACATGAGACTCCTGTAACCAATCCCCTTAATGAATGTTAAAAAGATGTGTATTATTTGATCATTTACTCACCCTCATGTCATTCCAAACCTGTATGACTTTCTGCAGAACACAAAAAAAGATATTTTGAAGAAGGTATCCAAACAACATTGGCCTCAATTGACTTCCACTGTATGGACACAAAACCACCGAGACATTTCTCAAAATATCTTCTTTTGTGTTCCACAGAAAACAATCATGTACGGGTTTTAAACATGCATGTAAATAAGTAACTTAATTATTAGACATCAGCAATGCACAGTGACAGTGAATAATCACATTCACGCTAGTCTATAACACCCCTCAAAACATGCAACAAAGTAAACATAATTTTATATTTTTATGAGACAGCTCTCAAAATAGTAATGATGTTACAGATGTCCTAAATTAATTAAGCGTAGTGGTATTGTCAAAAAAAATGTATTTGCTCACATGGGTTTAATACAAGACATCTTCAAATTCCCAAACAGAGTAAAAGAAAGATTCACAGTGGTATGGCTAGTCACTAATTCAACATTCAACCAGAAATTGGACACATTTTATTCGGTCTTGGTCTGTTTTTGCATATTGTTTAGACAAAGTGTCAAAACAAACTATGCAAATTTCCAGAACTCTTTAAAAAAATCCACACTTTTAAAATGTAACAAGGAACGCTACATACACTTGATTGAACAGACTTTTCAGTGTAGAAAATGTAAGATCTTATGTTCTAGTTTAACTCATATGCTAATATAAACAGCATGCTGAATTGTGTGATTTCTTTTCGAGAGTTAGACTGTCATCGACGGATGAGCGCCGAAATCAATAAACATGCTAAGAAGAGTATAATAGATAGGCTAATTGACACGGCTCCACCGCAGTCCTTGGCATTTTCCTGAAACAGACCAAAGACACAGAATTTGATTTGAGATCTCTGAAAAGACATGTTGAATTTACAAATGAATTTGACTTATTTTGTGAGTAGACAGATAAAAAGTTTGATATGACAGTCCTGAATTTTTTTGTCTGAAAATCCATCTAGAGTGTAGCAGATGTATATATTTACATGAGGATGGTAGGCATGGCAAGATTCAGGCCGTCTTCGTATTTTCTGAGATCTCATTCGATCACATTTTACTGAGGCGTTGTGTGCGCAGAGGTTAAGAAAAAACTCAAAAAATAACAAACACCATTACATATTAACAAGTCAACTTCGGTGATTAAATAAGATTTTAAGATAAGTTGATATATGTTAAACTACATTTAATTTGATTTACTTCAACAAATGTGGTTAAATTGATATAATTGGCAGGGTGGTAAGGATATATTTGACCTCTTTGGGCTCCAAAGTTATAGGTGAATACTGTCTAGAACAGTCACAGTCTGCCTGAATCACCAACAACAAAAGGTTACTGTCAGGAACCTGGTGAATCACAAACATCCTACATGCCATGCAAAAAAGCAAGAGAGAGAGAGAGAGAGAGAGAGAGAGAGAGAGAGAGACAAAGCAAGGCAATGATTAAATAAATAAATATTTATGGTGCCTTTTTCACTACAGGTAAAGAAGTCATAATAAATAAAGTGCAAAAATAAATAAACAATCTACAATCTTGCTATTGCACAACAACCGACTCTTTCGAATCAGCATTTTCTAATCAACAAGTTTGCATTTCGCGCCACACCTGATGCTCGCGAAATGATGTCGCGCTTATTAGCAAATGTAACCATAGCAACAGGCTGCTCGAGCCCTTTTCGTTAGGATAGTGTCGACAAAAGATATATCATTGTCTATTTTTATTAACTTCAAATAGGTTTAGTATTAAGTCATGACAAGAAAATGTAAATGTTTTGCTGATAAAGTTGTTTAGATAACTGGTACACAAAGTTAGTACTGTGAGCGAAAAATATTTTCCGTAGCTACAAAATAATACTGTAGAGACAACTTTGCAGCATGAACTATAAAACGTTCAGACATCATTGGTAAGTAAGAATGTCAATAATCTTTTTCACATGCCGTTTTCTTAATTTCTTCAAATTCTGTTTTAGCTGTTTCCCAGTGTATTGTTATTACCACTAGAGGGCGTCAAAACATCAAACTAAACCAGTGTCAAAGCTGAGTATCTTGTCTTTACTATAAAAACGGTTTATTCGTACTTTTGACATCTCCCACACTTGATGATGCTATTTGTTTCTTTGATTGAGGGCTCATAGATGAAGCTTGGATACTCAGTATCACATGGTTGCAGAAGGCCCCCCTTTGACTTCTTACTGGCTACAGAGAAAAGAAACAGGTAAATTAAATGAGTAAATTTACAATACAATGTCTTTTTGAGACTGCATATGTAACATTTCATTATCTCTCTCATTCGTATACTACGAGCAACACACATGTGGTCATGGGATGTCAAGACGGACTTACATGCATGGAATGAGCTCTTTGCTGACACATCAAGATGAAGGAAGTTACAGAAATGAAAAAGCATGCGATGAAGATGATGAGAGATGACATGAGAACAGCAATACAAACAGAAAGGTAACCGAAATAAGAAAGCTAGGAACTAATGAGCTCATACATACCTTCCACAAAGTGATCTGACTGCCACAGACTGTAAATGTTGAAGTCCAGTAAAAACCTGGCAGAGAGAACATTTTGATTTTATAAGGGCTCAAATGAGTCATTGATGCGTTAAACAGCAAAGATGTCCACACTTACAACAGGCCGTTTGAGAGGAACCATCTCAGTGTTGCCAGCAGGTTATAAAATGGCTGAGAGTGCGAGAAAAGCAGAAAGAGGAATCATACTTTTCAAATCATACTGTGCATTCAATTACATTGAGAATTTATGCTCCAGTCTTGAACCTACAGTCTTGAAGGATTATGGTGTGAGGGTCATGTCTATATCTAGATCAGCCCTGACCTTTGACCTACAACAATTTGGTCATTCCAAACAGAAAAGAGAGAGGTGTGATATAAATGGATGATTTTAACAGAATTGATCTCCCTCTAAATACCTTCACAATCAATAGCATGATATTTCAGCAGACTCTAAATAGCCCGGAGAAAAAGGAAGTGCGTTTCTTTATGTAACGCTGATCATATCTGACTGGTGTTCTGGTGGGCGTTATTAAAACAGGCAGAACAGTGCTTACGCTGAGCAGGGGTCGAGCGCTGCTTGCAGAGTGAGAATGCACTTTACACATGGCCTGATAGTCATAGAGAGAAACTCTGTGGACACACACATACACATTAGACATTTTTGTCAAAAGGGGTTACGTAAAAGTTTGGAAGACAACGAAAAGTTCTCAGACCTTTTAAACAT
Source organism: Triplophysa rosa (assembly GCF_024868665.1). Classification (NCBI taxonomy): domain Eukaryota; kingdom Metazoa; phylum Chordata; class Actinopteri; order Cypriniformes; family Nemacheilidae; genus Triplophysa; species Triplophysa rosa. The sequence continues at coordinate 9,665,109 of NC_079913.1, forward strand.
GCCCATTCTCAAGAGCTGTGACATCACTGAGCCATCAACTTCCCCCAGAAACCTGCCAACCTACAGATACAGAGAGCACATGTAGCTCAGAATTTACAGTTATGTATTTACTAGGATCACTTTCTTGGTTATGATGGAAAGGACTGTTCATTAGGAATGTTTTTATAGTCATTTTAAAGTTGTTCGACAGACCACTAAAATCACAAGACCCACATCAGAGTCAGCATTTACTTTACCCAGCATGCTAAATTATTCAGCTAGCCCCTGTTATTCCTCCACTCCTCTATATTTACACCGGTGATGCACTGTTCTCCCTCTCTCTCCCATTCAAGTTCACTAATGATGGAAAACACCTCATATATTGATTGATTTATTCATTCATTTCCACAGGAACTGCCTATGACTCCTATATTTATTTATTTTACTAAGACCTGCTTTTAGTTAAACCATTTAAACTGACTCTGGATAAAGTATTTAGTGCGCATTATGTTGAAAATCTCAAATCAAAATTATAAATGCACATCTGAAGCTACTGTCTATTTCTGCTGATGTCACAGAGGGCACACATACTATTGGATAATATTAACCAAAGAGCTGTTTAGTTTTAGCAAACTCACATTCAGGTCTGGCTCCATTCAGGTACAGTAAATAACACCCACCTGACTTCACAATCCCATCATTTCCCATTAGATAAATGACATATCGCCTCACATAGAGATTTACTCAATGATATTCCATTTCACATTCCAGACATAAAATGGGCTGTAAATGCTGTTTCACACCCACAAGTGCTCTTACATCTGTCTTGTCTTCAGAAATGATGATGAAGCCATTACTGTCAGTGACATAGCAGTTAATATCCTGTTTGAAAAAAGAAAGAGAGAGATAGTGATGTATATTTTCATAGATATCTACACAAAAGGTCTCTACTGGCCAGATACTTACAGCATTATCAATACAGCTCAAAGGACAAAGTCCCTCTACTGCTGAACACTATGTCAGAGAGACAGAAAATAGCATTAATGTGGATTAAGAATTTAGGGTCTATTGTTTCATGTGTTGATTCTTTTATTTGTAATAAGTACATACATCTGTTTCATTAGCCTGATGTCCATCCATGCAACATGAAGAAGCAGTGAAAAAAGAAAAACGTTGATTGACATGTCAGCTTTAAATTCAACTCCTGCTTATATTGCAACATCACATGATCTGTGCAGGCTCCCGTGTGCTTCACTCCAGCCATGTATCAGATATGAGCAGGGACAGGAAAAGCAGAAACAATTCTTGCCGTAGGGACCTGTACTGTGAGTATTTAGTACAGCTACTGTCCAAGATATTTAATTACATAGAGAAATGCCGGCAATATACAAGAGAGGCGACATGTATGCTATTACAGAATGAAATTGCCACAGGAAGCACATTTAACGTTTTTGCAGTATTTCAGGTTCAGACCCTGGACATTTGGTTGGATTTAATGAATGATTAGTGATTAGGAATACACAGTTTTATTGAAATACAAATTATAGTGGTTCTAGTAAAAAAAATCCATAAAACAAGAAAAAAATTAAAATTATATTTGCCAGAGAATATTTCTATGTTCACAGGATGAACATATCTTTAAGTATTTATGTGAATTAAATATGCATTTAAAATTCTATACACGACTCTTTCTTTGATATTACTGTTTGTTTTGCACCACGCATGCATGTTTCATATTATAGTTCACTTAGTGTTTTTTGATACGCGTCCTTTAGGATTTGCTTAATGGATTTGGTTTTTAAAATGTTAAACAATGAAACAAGAGTAATCATTGTGGCAGTATTGTCGGTCCTCTGTTAGCTTTGACATGACTGAATACGGCATTAGTTATTATCACAGCAGGAGGCAAGACGGACACCTTGGTGATGTGCCATCTGAGGCGGAAAAGTGCTCAGGGGAAATCCCATGGGTTGCAAGAAAAATTTGAAAAATATAACGAGTGTCCTCCCAAGAGACTCTGTAGGGAGCGATATCGCCTCATCTCCCTGTTTTTCTAAGCATCCCCTGGACTCTCCCATATCTCCCTCAACACTTTTTAATCTTCTGTTTGCATGGTAAACATCAAACAAAAGCCTGCGCGAGCGTGAGGAGCGACAAAGCTAACACCACCGTGTCTGTCTTCACTTCCCTCCACAGAATGTTTGAACAGATGAGGTCAAACTTACAATAAAGCGTGTTTGCATATCCTTGTTGGGACTTCCTTATTAGCATCTGTTTGTAATTTAATATGTAACTAAAGTACATACCTACATTCACATTCTGACACTTTAAGAATTTAATTGGGACATTATTTGGCCTATTTATGAGCATGTTCTTCTTTTTGTCAGGTTCGCTGTTCTTGTGGAGATATGTACCTTGTTGTCCCCAAGGTAAGCAAAACATTTACACACATTTGTACGCACAAAAGCAAACAAACACAGTCAGTGAGCAATTGTGAGCAGTGTTTTGCAGTAGATGACATGATGGTTGTACCTGAGTGGCTATGGACCAGAACCTTTTTGCTAACATCACCAGAGACATCTGAACCCCGATGGCTATGCATGTAAAGTACACAGACATTAACAAAGTTATTTAGACAAGTAAACACACAAACAGACCTTAGAAACCAATAAGAACCAGCAGAAAATACATTTTTCATAAGACAATAAAATGAACCTTCACAGAATCACCTTGACATTATTAAATTGAAACCAAGCATGGTTTGGCTGATTTATGAGCCTTTAAATCGCAAAACCATTTTCAAATGTCTTTACTCTGGGCTGTTCGATTCTAAATTTTTTGGAGTCGATTCCGATTCCTGGTTCGGGAATCGAAAGAATCGATTCCAAGAATCGAATCCTAGCTGCTGTTTTCGATTCCTGCTCAATTCCCTGTTTTACTACAGATTTTGATTTATTATTAAATAATGTACACATTTTTCATGCAATAAAATTTTCTAAGCTGTCACTTTTTACATTTATTAATTGTTTAATGTTTCTATAACAAAAACCTTAATCAAATATGTCGATCTTGTCCTGCAATTCCAACGTGTCATTAATAATATAAATAATAATCTAATTTACTAGCTGTTTTCAAAATAAAGCACACGTCAAATTACTATTAACTAATTTTAAAGTTATTTAGCTGTGTACACAAAAATACTTGAGAAATTTAGATAGACACATCGATAATCAGTAAACTGTATTAAAAATATGTAAGAATACTGTTTTACTGTTTTAATATATTTTATGTCATTCCACAGCTCTAGATTTGATCCATCAGTTTTTCTGAAGTGTGTACTGTTTTAGACAAGAAACTAATGTGATTTAGTTGACCGATGACATCAGCTGAGGGGCGGGGCTTGTGCTTATGAAGGCTCTTAAAGAGGAGTCGAATTCTTTAATGGAATCGATTCCAACCTTTGGAATCGACTCTGGATTCTCAACGCCTTGGAATCGACTGTTTTTGGAATCGATTCCCAGCCCTATCTGTGGGTATTAGACATAGTTTCAGCATGCATCAGTGGCTGCCCATTCTCACAAGCCTAAACATACAAAATGTGCTAATATTTCACTCCAACTTCAACACCTCACATATTAAACCTGATATCTCATCTGTCATCCCCGATACCTCATATTTCAAACTTATTACCTTGAACTCAGTACCTCATATATCAAAGCTGATCCTTCATAATAACGAAAACATAATACACATCATAATACAGTTTGTCCCGAAGACAGGTTTTGCTGTTTTACAATGAAATTTCATTTAATATACTGTCTCCTGTCCCAGTATGTCGACTATGAGACATCTGCAAGTTGATTCCCGTATTTCTGTAGTGCTATTACACATTGTTATGTTTGTTTAGGTGTCCCAACCAGCCTGGCATGTTTGGCCTGGACTATTTCCTCAAACCAGTAAAAATATGGGAACTGATTGTTAAATAAATTCTATAAAATTCAATATTTTTATGTTTTCAAGTTCCACATGATCCTGGGTCAACATTCTTTGTAATGTAACAACATTCCTGACAGACAGTCACAGTTAAGATTAATGCTAATGTTCAGTTTAAGTATAGAACTTGGTTAGAGGTCCATACACTATTCTTGTCAGCCTGTTAACAAAAACTGTTGTCTTACAGTTAAAACTTGCCTTATTCAGTAGAATCAGTGTGCAGATAGAAATTGCACACTTTACGCATCATTATTGTTAAGTCCTATGTGTTGTTAGGAGGACACTTACACTTTGCATTACACTCTCATGTCTGATTAAACTACAGTAAATTATTCGATTGAGGAAAAACCTCTTTACTTCAATAATTCAGAGAGAGAGAGAGAGAG